>NC_049203.1:43425737-43508237 GCF_013347855.1 Anguilla anguilla | reverse complement strand
CCATGGGGATTAACTACAGGCCAACAGAGAGAAAAGTCTGGAGAAAGGATGGAGAGACCCCAGCAAAGGAGAGGAGATTGATTCGCAGAGGAAGGGGAAAAATAGAAAAGGGCTGGAGAAGGGTCTAGAGATGGAAACGAGGAGGGACAAAAGGAGGTGGGGAAAAGAGACGGTGTCAGGAGAAGAGAGGAAGAGGATGCACAGAAAAGAGAGGTGCAGGGCAAGGTAGACGAGGATGAGGAGAGAATGTGTAGGATACAGAAGAGGTGGCGGAGAGGAGGAGTGAGGACACAGGATAGGTGATGAGAGAGAGCCAGACACCAGGTTGTCTAGACTGAAGACTGACAGCTGAAGAGAACAGTTTCATAAATCTTGAAACCGTGCGGAATATCATTATTAACAAAAAAACATCACTCCTTCTCTCCCCCTTATCATCTCTCTCTTTCCCTCCCCTTCTGCTCCTTTCTTCCCTTTTACTCCATAGTTTCTCGCTCCCTCTCTCCTCTCTGCTCTCACGGTTCCTCCCAAGTCTACAAGGAGCTCTCGCGACTCAGAGGTCTTTAGTTTGCCTGTTTTTGACTGAAGACTGGCGGTAGCTGCCCTTCCTGGTGCCCGTGGCTGCTGGGCCCAGACAGCTGCAGACAGGTCCTGTAATGGAGCGCGTGCCACCAGCAGGCATGGAAAGGACAGCCAGCGACCAGCGGGGCAGCCTGGCATCAGCTGTCCACGGCATCTCTGCCACAGAACGCAGCAGATGGAGACCCTGGGAATATAGCATAGAGAGTGTTTTTGTGTCCGTGTGAGTGTACGTGTGTAAGAGAGAGCATGTGTATGAGTGTGTCCATGAGTGAGTGACTGTGTGTGCACTTGTGTTTAAGCATAAGTGTGTGTGTGAGAGAAAGTGTGTGCATGAATGTGAACACGGACACCTGTGCTGCGTGTGAATTTGTCTGAGAGTGTGAGTGTGCGTCTGTTTTTTGTCTCGTATTTTAGTTTAGAGGTCTGGATCCAACTGAGCCTGATTTCAAAATTTGAAAAGTTTGACTCACAATCAAATGCAAGTTATAATTGTCATCAGTAGTACAACTTGTTCAGTTAAATTATTACCAAAACTGACTTGATTAACTATAGCCAAGCCTCTTTTTCAAGTATGAAGGGCCATATCCAACGTTCTGGATTTCTTTCCAAATTCTGCTCTCAACTTTGTCATTAATACACCAGTTCCTGTGATTGTACAGCTCAGGGGCATTTACAACTGAAAACTGTCCTCAGGTCCCCACACGGAATGTTTTGCTGTGGTCAGATGTACAGGTGAAGTGACACTGGATACACAGTAAACAGGAACCTGCATACACAGCAGCCTGTGAGGAACAGAGCTGCCCACCTCTGTTTTAAGCAGTCTCTTTTTGGATCGGTGTTCCTCCTTCTCCTTGTCTGTCTCCATCTTACTGACATCAGGCTGACACCAGTGAGGGGTGGAGGGGGCCGAACGAGAGAGAGAGAGAACGTTCCGGGCGTGGACCTCCGGCAAGGCGGCAGAAAATGACGTGACGTTTTCGCAGCCTCAGCACTTTTGTGGCTTGTGTGTCTGTGTCGCCGTGACAACGGTAGCTCTTCTCTTTTCTAACAAACACGCTCTGCACACACACACTCACACACACTTACTGTATGTAAATCTGATTGAAGTGTTTGCCAAGCCATGTCCTCTCTGTCAGCAGAACTGTAAATTTATAAATAATGCCCCCTCTACAGTTTTCACATACACACACACACACAAGCATGCGCACACTCACACACTCACACACACACACACACACACATGCACACACTCCTATCCCTCTTAATTATGCAAAACTGACAGACTGATGGAAAGTCATTGTGTTTCGTAATCTTTTTTGGGAAGATAAATTAGAACGGCAAAACTAGTACGATGAAGTTTTCATACGTTCCAAAGAGAAAAGGTTACAAGAAACACGATAAAGAATGAAGACGAAAGAAGATAGGATATATAAAGAATTCAATTTAGGGAAATGCTGTACGGTACAGAGAGGCAGAAGACCTGCAAGGGAAGCAGAGATAAAAAAAAGGTTTTCACTAAACTTTAACCAGAACGGCGCCATCGGAAGATGACATCATCCGCTGAAGCCCTGCCTGTGGGAGGGATGGCGGAGAAAGCCACGGAACGGCAGAGCGCCGCGCTGGGTCGCCGCGCTGGGTCGCCTCTGTCACCCCCGGTTACCATGGGGACCCGGGGTCAGCGGTCCGTCCCGGAGGAGAAACAGGAGGCGGCGCCGGCAGAGATCAGAGGACCCCGCCCCCCCCTTACTCAAAATTGATACATGCCTCCCCCCGCCCCGCCAACCCTGGCCCCTAGCTCACCGTCAACCATCCCAAAAATAAGAGAAAGAGAAGAGAAATCCTTGCGCCTGAATTGGAATTGGATCCATCGGTGATCCCTTAGGAGGAGTGAGAAGGAATGCGCTGTGATCAGAGCCGTAATTAATCCCGCCAATTACGAATCGCGGACACGCCCCCACGGCCCGGGGCCACGCCCCACTGCCTGCGTCAGACTTCAGCGGCTCTGCGTAGGACGCTTTAATTGAAAGGCGCCGCCCTATGACACCACACAGGAACGCAGAACCGCGCCGCTGAATGAATTCCTGCCGTTCGCCGGAAGCCCTCAGGTGATGACTGCTTTTGATGGCCGAGAGTAGCCCTCGACCAACCCCCTCCCCGTCAAAAAAGAGAAAGAACCCTATGGATGTAGGGGAATATGGAGGATGAAATCCTCCAGTGTTCCGGCCCGGCGGCAAACATGGGGGGGGGATCCCAGCGCCTGCGGGGTACGCGAACCTTAATGAGCTTTTCGTTTTCACCGAGAAGTTCGGACGCGCTCCAGAGCTCCCAGCTCTCAGCTTCGGCTCTCCCCGCAAATAACCAGGCCCTGAAATGTTTGCCGTCTGCACCTCGGCGAACCAACGTCTTCATCTGTTTCGCCATCTGCCGCTCAGCCGGGCTGCTGTTGTTTCCCGCCTATTTGAAAGTGCTCGTGGAAAAAAAAATAAAAAAAAGCAATCTTTGAAGGCCAGCCGTCGGAAATGAACACCGTGAAGCGGAGAACTGGCCTGAGAATTGGGAACACCCACAAACCCTCGCATTTAAAAAGGGTCTTAAAAGTCTTAAATTCTCTGCTGTACCGTGGGGGCAAACCATTGGGATCGGGTCATGGTTGCCTGTGTGGCCCTGTGGTTATGGAGCCAGACTTGTAATTAGTAGGTTGTGGGTTCAAATCCTAGGTGTAACACGTTTGTTTGTACGCTTAAATGTGGTGCCAGACTTGAATTGCCCTGGCAAAATACGGACTATGTCAATGGGAAAATATTTATGAATCGCAGGCTACGTAAGCCTCCTTTGATAAGGCTGCCAGTTAAACAGTAAGTAATGTGATGTATTGGCAGCTGTCGGATAACCGATAAAACTAGAGTGGAAACTTTTGCGAGCGTGCGAATGCATGTGATGGGGAAAATGCGTTTGAGAGCACTTAATGAACAGCTGAATTAAGGAATAACGCAGAGTGCATGACACATCCTGGGCCTAAAGCACTCCTTTGAACGAGGCTAATATGAATTTAGTGATATTTCTCTGTGGGATGATATGAGTGAGAGGAGCTTGACTGCAGAATCTGCTATGGGATCCGAATTCCCTCCACCCCCATCCCAGGGGGGGTGGTATTCTGGGACACCACAGCCACTTTCACACACAGAACACAGAGCATTGTCATATTAAGTGTTCCGGAAATCGAGTGGCTTCTCAAATCAAACCAAATCAATTTTGCTTGTTAAAGTGCTTTTCAAAGAAAGCTGTCACAAAGACTCTTTACAGAGTAGCAGAGAAGGGGCAAGAAACTGAGGAAAAAAAGCAACAACCAGGCCCCCAAATAGCAAGAACATGAGGTAAAATACTCCCAGTGGAGAGAAAAACCGTCAAACGGTGGCGAGAAAAAACTCCCTGATGGGAAGAAATCTCTGGAGGAACCCGTCTATAGAGGGGGAGGGGGACCCCTCCTGTTCACACAACTAAGGACTGTCTGGTAGTTTACAGAGTTAATACCATTCATACATGATGAAGCCAGTAATTGTGGTTTGAACAAGCCTGGTGATGTATGATTTTCTTAATTCTGGCTTACTAGACAGAGAAGCTGGCTAATGTTTGCTAAGTAGCTTGCTAATACGGAAAATGTTAATCATTACAGCAAAAGTCCTCTCATATTTTAATGTGCTTATACACATACAGGAATTCTAGAATCATTTGTGCTATACTACATGGATGTGTGACAGTGACAGCATGCAGGCTACTGTGTAGCTTATCAGCATGGTAAGCTTTATATTTTGCACATGCTCCATTTATTATTTTTTGCAGTTGTAAAAAAGAATGAAGCTTGATCGATGCCTTGTGTGCGTCATCTGGTAATGATGTGGCATTGTTCTCAGGAGCATAAAAACGGAGCCATAAATGTTAATGGGTCTTGAGCCTGAGCAACTTTTCCAGAACGCTTTCATTCACATGACCCCTAAATGGTCAAGTTCCAAAACGCTGTCGGGTAAGGCTACATGTGTAAGAAGGGCTCCTGTGAAGCGGATGGCAGGACACACGGACCCACCCCCTCCCAATATGCCCCCCCCCCCCCCCCCCCCACACCCACCCACCCCCCCAAACAGAAAAGCTGGTAAAATGCCAGTCAGAGCCTCCCTGCAGCAGGAGAAAATCAATGCATTACAGTACGATAAATTAGATTAAGGCAAATTTGCATATTCCATGATGTCATCGGCGGGAAGCGTGAGATTAATGGCAGAAGAACAGGAGCGGCAGTGTGGGGTGTCCATTGATAAATCGGACACCCCCAAACTGTTCGTTGGACTGATGAAAAGCAGTGCAAGGCTGCTTTTCATGAACTGTCCTCTTAACGATGCTCTTTATCACAGCCTGATCAGACACAGCCCGCAGTCATCTGTTTTATGAAACATTCTAGGGAACTCGGAACAGCTATTTCAGCTAAGTTCACTGCCAAAACTTTGCTTCAAAGAGTGGAAAGGAAAAATGGTATTAAAAAAGCTCTATGTGAATCTGAATAAGGAAGTACAAAATAATAATGGAATTTTTATTTTTGAACGCTCACTTTTTGACCCCCGTTCTTCTTCTCTCTCCTCCTGCTCTAAATCCGAAGACGAAAAGAAGAAAAAAATTGGCGCATTTTTATTTTTTGAACGATTTAACTTTGGCCACTCTTCCTCTTGTTCTCCTCTTCCAGTGAAGCAAACTCTTTTGTGAGGAGGGGGCCTGGTGTGGAACGAGAGACCCTTTAACCTGTGGGGGGGGAAGGGGGGGCACGTCCTCCCGCCTCTCTCCTGTGTCACATCCACACTGTGGGCAAACGTGCGGTTAAAGCCTGTTAGACAGAGAGGCGCAGGTGCTGATTTCATGACTGGGAAAAAAGAAAAGGGCTCTGTTCTTCCACAGTGCAAAGGGTCAGACAAATCTTCCTTTGACCCCCACCCCCATCCCCACCCCCCCCCCCCCCCACGCTCTCCTCTGGTTAGTATTTTGTGAAGACCCTCGCCAAAGTTGGCTGCCTGTTATTTATTGAGAACTAGAGACGTAAACTCACTACAAAGAAAGGGCACTGCTCTAAATGGTCTGTGTGTGTGAATGTGAGTGCATATGAGTGTACGTATATGTTTGTGTGTGTGTGTGTGTGTGTGTGTGTGCATGCACGTGTGTGTGTGTGTGTTTGCGCGAGTGTGCGTGTGTGTGTGTGTGTGTGTGTCTGTTTGTGTATGTGTGCGTGTGTGTGTGTGCAAGTGTGTGTGTACATTTTTGTGTGTGTGTGTGTTTGTGCAAACATATGAGTGCCTTTGGAAATGTGTCAGTTTACAGGAAGGTGAGATCAACATGGACAGCAGAAGACCCCCCCACCATCCCTTTTGTTTTTACTACACCCGCCCACCCCCCCCTCCCCCCCCATATAACACCTGCGCAGCTACGGTCAGCACAAGGCTTCAGCATCGACACAAACACTTGGCCTTTTCTGTGTATGAACCAAAGTCACTAACATGCTGTACAGTGAGCTAAGCGCACCCAGGTGACTGCGGAAGAACAGCAGAGGGAGAGCGAGAAGGAGAGAGAGGCCTGCAGAGCGCGGCCCGGGGATCCTGCTGACGTCACCTCCAGGAGCCTCGGAGGGGTGCCGCGAGGAAGACGAAGGCCCCAGAAGAAAGAGGCGCTCCCTCAGCCTGTTCATCTGCCCCGCTTCGCCTCTCCCTCAGACCCCGGGGGGGAGGAGGCGGGGGGGGGGGGGGGGGGGGAGAGGAGGGGAGGGGGTGGGTGACGTCGTGGGGGTAATTGCTGCCGTCGTGAGATCAGCCGCGTCTGAGGCGCCGATAAGGAGGCGGAGCTTCTGTTCGGCAGGCGAGCGCATCCCTCGCTGAGCGAGGATAAGGGCGGGAGGGAGCTCGGAGCCTCTGAGCTGATGGACCGCTCCATAAATCCAACATCAGCTTAACATTCGAACAGTACGGGTCACAGGAATGTGCGCTTTTCTCTCTCTCTCTCTCTCTCTCTCTCTCTAAATCCCTATCTCTCCCATTCTCTCTCTCTCTCTAAATCCCCATCTCTCCCATTCTCTCTCTGTCTCTTCGATCGGCTTTACTGGCGTGACAAGTGCGCATTTGCACTGCCAAAGTATGTTCATATGAAATCTGAATACGGACATATTCAAAAGTACTATTAGATGCCATACTACAAATGACAGAAAAGAGGAAAGAATTATGATGACCAATTCAGAGCGCTAAGAAATAAAATATTGAATTGGAAATAGATAGAACAAAGGCTAATAAAATAAATACATTTATGTATTTTCTCTCTCTCATTCTGTTTGTCCCCCTCTTTCCCTTTCTCTCTCTCTGTGTGCATGTGTGTCTTATTGTAAACCTTTGAACTGCACTGCACACTTCCTAAGCAAATTAGGTTCTCACACTTTCCCATTCTTGGCGCACACAGTTTAATGCATAAAGAGGGCTTGTTTAGCCCCCTTGTAATCTGCACCAGACCTTTTTTTTCTCCTCCTAAATCAAAATATTATTAGAGGAGTGTGTTTGCCTGGGAGCACCGGCGTGATTGAATGCACCTGCACCTCCAGACACGCTTCACCTTTCCAACCTCGAAGAAAAAAACACACAAAAAAAAAAAGACTAAACAATGGCTCACCTGTGCTTTGATCCTGTGCAACGTGTATTTGCAGGAACCGTAATGCGGGCAGTCTTGCTGGGGAATGCGAAGTATCTCTCCTTGCCGAGGTGTGATTTATGACAGGCTCAGAAACAGGAACCGTCCTCTCCCAGGGCTGGAGCAGGTCACAGATTAAGAGTGTCACTTTCTCTGCCTCAACAGCTGATAAAGGTCTGGAGTGTTTGCCTCCGCTCGGCGCGATCATCAAAGGCAGATTAACGAGCCCTCCCCCCTGACCCCCTGGCGGTCCGAGTGAGGCTTCTCCGTTCTGCATAGGCCTGCCGTCCCTGGTGTGATCAGTCTTCAGTCCTTCCAGTTTGTCTCTCCTGTAATCACAAAGGAATTTTCAAAAATAAACTGTCATGCAATACTAATAAAGTATGTTACGAAATGCAAAATGCCTTCCTACAAATGAATCCGTGCATTGCAATTAAAATGGCGACAGTGTGGCGTAACGTTTAATTAGTGGTGTCAGTCGCCCAAAGGCAAAAGGTTGAACTCCCAGGTGCTAGACTCTTCACCATTGTTACGGTTAAAGCATTTAAAGCAGCTTCTCTTATCCCCATTCGGCCCATTTATACAGCTGGATATCTGCGCACACAGTTCAGGTCATGTGACTCGCTAAAGGGCACAACAGCAGAAACCCACGTGGGAATTACACCAGCGGCCTGGAGTTCGCCCGCTCAGGTACCTACCCGCTATGCTACACTCGCCACCGCTAAAATTGGAGGATTGCCTTAGTTAAAAACATTGTTTCTGTATTTCTTAGGTGAAAATTAGTTCCTCATTTAGCACATTTAAAGAACAGCCGGTTTAACACAAAATTAACACATTTACTGAGACGTTACTACATAAAAAAAGTACTTAAAATATGATATTTTTAAATTCGGGGGTGGTTTTCCTGTGCCTGTGACTAACCCGTTGATTCACCGGAGCCTTTGCCCCGGTCCCGTTTGAGACGGGATCGATGAGACGCCGCCCGCGAGCGCGCAGATGTGCGGCTTCTCCCTCCGGAGCCACAAGTCAGCGGTTTCATCGATCCCTGGGGGAGTGTCCTTGCTCAGGGATGCTATTATTATGTGTGCGCGCGCGGTCTATCGACCGGCCAGGGTCTTGGGACAAAAGCACGCGTGTAGCTATCCGCTGCGCGTCCGTCTGAGGGCGGGGGGGGGGGGGGGGGGGGGGGCGGGGGAGCGGCTGCCGTTGCCAGCGTTAGAGCGTTCAATGGAATTGAGCTTCTCAAAGGCCGAATCCCTGCTACTTTGCCAAACTTGTTTTTCCAGTAAAAGTCCTGCTCAGAGGCTAACTTATTTTTTTTTTAAACCTCCTTTCATATTTTCACAGTTTTTGTGCTCCTTGTCCCCCATTGTAAGCGGAGTGATTCGAAATGGCATTCGCTTTCCGAATCAGCAGGAAGGACACGCAGCTGAGCAGTCTATTAGTGGAGCGCTGCTCTCATTTTGGGTTATTTTTTAAAGCTTTTTCTGGGCTCTGTGACAGGATCCTTTTGGGCGTTCATCACCTGGAGACCCCCCTGGAACAGGAGCCCCAGCCTGGGGGGGGGTAAGAGAGAAGGAGAAGGAAAAGGTTTGCTAGTTATGTGTATGAAGTTCTCAATTTCCCTTTCTGTCTGCTAAACTCTCTGTTGCTCCTGCTCCCTCACCTGCCGTCCCCTTTCTTGAATTTAGAAATTTATTCAGAAAGGAAATTTTGTGTATGGATGCGCTACACGTAGAAATGTCTTTAGTGCCCCGTTGCTAATTACCTTTCTGTAGTTGATTCATTCCATTAATTTTGTTCATGTTTTAAAAGCAGTGTTTTTCAAAGTCTCTTTCATCTCTTTTCTCTCTCTGTCTCCATTTCCCTGGTTGTTTTTGCTCTGTCTCTCTCTCTCAGAGACCAGTCATCACCGAGCTGTCAGTCAATTCCACAGGTGACCTCATCGTGCCACATACCTCGACCTCATCTTTTTAATTCTGCTCAGTTTGTCCCCACAGTCCCACCCCAAGCCCGTCCCCACCCCCAGCCCCCCGGGTCATTCTGACACTCAGCCTCGCTGACAATGGGACTGAAATCTCCATTGTGTATCCTGCAATTCCGAAGGATCGCAGTTTATTTCGAATCACAATAGTCTCTGGACTGGTGAGCTTTGAGACTGTGTGAGTGCGCTCTGTACCGTTCCTCTGTTTGCGGCTGTACGTGGTGAAAGCATTACATTACTTTATTTACATCAGTTTTCACAGCTAAATGTGTCTTACGCACAGACACACATGTACACCCACACAGACACACACAAACACACACAAAGAAACAATACAGCTGGATTTTCTATGTGCATTTTACCCCCCAGGCTGAAGGTGCAGGTAATCAGACCTTTGTCCAGGTATCTGTGTGAACATTCCTTTAATGTTATTGTGACGTGAACGAGGGCAATGGCATTGAACTGTGAAACAGTTCCCGCTGATCCGAATCTGCACATACATGTGCACACGCACACGCAAGCTCACACAAAAACATACGCTCATACAGTCACACTCTCAGACACATGCGCACACACACACACACAAGCACACACACCTACACACACACACACATACACTTATTCACACACACATACACAGACACACACACCTACACGCACACACCCACACACACGCACACACACACACACACACATACAAGCACACACACCTATACACACACCTACACGCACACACCTACACACACGCACACACCCACACACACACACGCACACACACACACACAGGGCCTCTCTCAGGCCTTGCCCGAGGCTGTGGGACGGTACCTGAGTGCCAGAGACAGCGTCTGTGAGAAAGTGCAGCGAACGCAAAGGAAGGCTCTGGGAAACTGTCACTGGCATTAGAGGAGCGGCTTAAGGTTACCACTGTGGGCGGGGCTCTGTAACCCAACCCCCCCCCCCCCCCCCCCCACAGCTTCCCACCCACCCAGCCAGGTCCTGTGCTGCTGGATGCATTCCCGTTCTCCCATTACAAAAATATAATACAATGCAATTGTTACAAAACACCTCACAAACATGACTGTATCCTGAAATTACAAGCAAAGCTGTGGGCGGGGGACTAGGTTGGTATGAAGCTGCTGATCCCTGACAGTGATCAAAGCCCATTGCCACATGGTGGCAGTCATTTTAATAATAATTTTTCTACCTCAACATGTTGTGCACACCTGTGTATGTGTGTACATACTGCCATAAATTGAAAAAATATACTGTAAGTCAAATTCTATATGGAGGCACAATTGTCTAATACATGCTCGAATGTAATGTTTGCTTAATTGTACATACTGTTCACATATATTCCACAGAGCAATGCAGCAATAATTGATATACTGTATACTATATGGCCAAAAGTATGTCCAACATCTCATCTAAAATTATGGACATTAATATGGAGCTGGTCTGCCCTTTGCTGCTATAACAACCTCCACTCTTCTGGGAAGGCTTTAATCTAGTTATTGGAGTATTACTGCTGGGATTTGCTTCCATTCAGCCAGAGCATAGTGAGGTCGGGCTCTGATTGAGTGATTGGGCCTGGCTTGCAGTTGGCTTTCCAGTTGATCCCAAAGGTGTTGGATGGGGTTGAGGTCAGGGCTCTGTGCATACGAATCTGAATACCAAGTTCTCGACAAAACCATTTCTAGGTGGCACTCACTGTGTGCCCGGGGCCATGTCATGCTGAAACGGGAAAGGGCCTTCCCCAGACTGTTGGGGAAGCACAGAATCATCTAGAATGTGATGGTATGCTGTAGCATTAAGATTTGCCTACACTGGCACTAATGGGCCAAGCCCAAACCATGAAAAACAGCCTCAGACTAAGAAGTGTCCAGATACATTTGTGATTTAGTAAGTCAACAGTTTTAGTTAGGAACAGACAGTGGATATGATCTGAGGCTCTGCCATCAATCCCAGTCCTAACACTGCCCTCACTGCCTGTACCTTGCACCTGACTTCAGGAGAATTAAACCTGTACTGTACCTCACAGGCTATAGTGTTTATGGTGGATAGAATAATTGTTCGGAAAATCTTGTTGGCGGATCCCTGGTGCCTGTGTTCCCAGCTTTAGTCAGCTTCATGAATCATGAAGCTTTCCACAAAAACTGCATTCCTTGCACCACGTGGGGGGCTGCTAGTGTTTGTGTACATGTTATATACACGTGTACAACTACAGGATTGAGTAGTACACACAGCAAAAAAACAAAACAACACATCTGGCTCTTCCCACCTGTGCCTCCCTATTCCCAAACAAACATTTGTTTTGACAGTGAGGCAAATGAGGTGACTTGTTCAAGCATCATGAACAAGGCTGAAATTTTGATTTTAACATTGGTGGAGAAACATTTTTTACAAAGTATTTTCTTTTGAAATTCATATTTAAGATTGATGGTATGAAGTAAGAAGCATGAAGATGTGCATTAATAAACGGCAAAGTTGTACTGAAGACAAAAGACTAAAACTGAGGAGAAAACAATTGTCAAAATAGTACAAAAGACTAAAACTGAGGAGAAAACAATTGTCAAAATAGTATATATATATATATCAGTGAAAAATACCAGATTTTGAGTCGCTGTCTTACATTTGACACACCGCTGTAATAAATTCATAATACAGAAGTCCTGGGTGAGTGCCTGGTAAACAACTGAAACAAATGAGAATACATAAGAACGATATTCTGTCACTCAGCCTGAACGTGTCCAGCCGGCACCGACTCACGTTGACGTTGACTCGTTTTTAATATTCACAAGTTGAGTTTATAAAAGATGCATCACTGAGCGTTATTGTTTCCTCAAAATAAAAAAAATAAAATAAAAAAAAAAGTTTATTTGAGAACCGGCTGATTATTTCCACTTAAGCAGACGCCCGTGATGTGCGCTGTCACGGCTGTCATCCAGAATGAGAACGGGCGCCGGTTTGCGCTCGGCTGAAAAGAGGCTTCTCTAAAAGCATTCCTCCCCGAAAACTGAGTGCTCGGGAACCCATGTGACTTTTAAAAAAATATTATTCCATTTGTACTTGCATTTTCCATAGGGGATTGAATAAAGTTCTAAATAAATTGAACTGAGCAATAATACATTTTGTCCCAATTCATGGTTTGATCCCTGTGTCCCTGGTCAAGCTCTGTACCTTTTTATACTCGCCACAGATTCTTCTTGCAGCTTGTATCATATCTTCTACTATGAACTGAATGTTTAAACACGCGCAATTAGTGTAAGCACTCTGATAATCAAACAACCACTGTGTGTGAACTTGTGAGTGTCTATTAATTATGTAAGGTCCTCTTTCGTAAGTGCGGAAACACTCAGAAAAAGAAACGCGTTTGCCCGTGTGATAATCAGTCCTTGCATTACAGATGGGTATTGTGCGCCATTCTCTTCCGGGCTAAGATAAGAGCAAACACGATTGTGTTTAATCTGCTGTGAAAGAAGAGGCTTTGGGCCATGTTCCATCAAGACTCCGCATTATTAGACATACGTGTTGTGCCGATAAGGGAGATGGGAACCGTGATTACAGAGCCTTGTGCACATGAAACAGACGTGTCGTGTGTCTATGGCAACACACGTCTGTAGAAGACAATGGGATCGGGTGTCCTGGAACTGATGCAAAAACATGCTGTTGGTGTTGTCTCAGTGTTGTCGCAATGTTTTTTGCTGGGTGGGAGGTATTTGTGGAGGTGGCGGTGTTGCTAGGGTGATGCACAGCTTTGCCGGTGGTGAGAACAGGTGGGCAGAAACAATGCTTGGGCCATAGGGCTTAGTTATGCTCTTGACTCCTCTGTCAACAGGGTCCCTGTGTTAAACGGTTGATCCCATAAACCCTTTCATAAGTCTACTTCAAGATATTTGTGAGTCTAAGTTTTTATGTATGAGTAGCTTGTGTGCATGTGTGCAAGTGTGTGTGTGTGTGTTTGTGCCGTATATGTGTGGGTAGACAACTGCACCACAAGCCTGTGGGATGTTGCAACACCTTCACCCTTACTCATCGAATCAGTGCGTTCTCCCACCTACTCCAACCAATAACAGCTCTCCTACCTTCTCCACCAAATCACAGTGTGTGTGAGTAGACACCTCTATGTTCCAGCCAATCACAGTGACCTTCTATCTACTTATCCAAGTCAATCACTCTTCTATCTCCTCTACTCAATCACTCCCACCAGCCCCACCGAATCACAGTGCTCTTCAGGCTGGATTGCTGCCATGCCCCTCCGGTGGGGCATCTCCAGTTTTTTTTAATGGTTAATAGAATGGTGATCAAAACTCTTGAATACAGTGGGGACCATAGCACCGATTTACATATCGAAAAAGAGCAGGGATTCAAGCAGTGATGCATGCTCTGAAAAAGTTTAGACTAGAGTACTGATTCATACACTCAAATAGAGTGGTTATTTACATTCTGAAACAGAGCAGTGATTTACACTCTGAATCAGAATATGATGTATGAATAAAGTAGGGACTAGAACACTGATTTACACTCTGAATTGGAGCACTATGAATTTATATAGCAATGACAAGAGCAGTGATTTACTCTCTGAATCAGAGCTGTATGTATGAGTAAAGCAGGGACTAGTGCAGTGATTTACACTATGAATCAGAGCCAGAATTCTTGAGCAGTGAAATAGAACAGAGCACTCTGAACACTTTGAAACAGAGCAGGACTTAGAGCTGCGATTTACACTCTCCAACAAATCAGTGAGCACAGGAGTGATTTAAACAGCGAAACAGAGAATGGAGTACTTTAACAATTAAAATTCATGTCAGCCAATGAAGCTGAAATGAAACTGTTGTGAGTGAGTGAGTTCATTTTCCATTAATTGAACCAGTTTTTTTTTTTTTCTCTCTCTCTCTCTCTCTCTCTCTCTCTTGCTTGCCTCCAAGCCATGCAGCTGAGGACAACTCTAATCCCCTCTGCCTGCATACTGGCCTGACTTCAGCCTCATTATACATGCATTAAATATACATCACCATTGGCTTGGCTCTAGCAAGACTGCAGTTCATTTATTTAATTCTATAAGCATTCTGCGTCCGGAGCCCACATGTCGTGCAGCATGTTGGTAGTGACGGTGATGGCGAGAGCAGATACAACATTAATATGCATTGAAGATGGCGGTTGGGTAAGCACCAACATTTATGACATTCCGGTCACCTGCTAATTACAGAGAATAGTTTACACTATGCATTGTGACAACAAGAACGAATGAACAATCACACGCAACGTTATGATTGTATTATTAATAGATTTCCGGAAAGTACACAGTGCATTACATTACATTACATTACATTACATTACAGGCATTTGGCAGACGCTCTTATCCAGAGCGACGTACAACAAAGTGTATAACCATAACCAGGAACAAGTGTGTCGAAAACCCTAGAGAGGTGTGCATACCACACCTACCTTGACCGCACATCACTGGCAAATAGAACAGCTCTTTCTACATGTCTTTCTGCTCTTTCTACACTGTACATTAGAGAACAGCTGGCTGTCTGTTCACTCACTTCGACTCTCATACAGATTCAGCTTAAAAGCCGCCTTCTTGTCTGTGTGTGTGTGTGTGTGTGTGTGTGCGTATGTAGGGGTAGTTGTGTGTGTCTGTTTGTGTATGTGTGTGAGAGTTAGTGTGGTTGTGTGCGTATGTAGGTACAGTATAGCTGTGTGTGTGTGTGTGTGCGTGTGGCAAGCACGAACAACATCTAGATTAAGAAACAAGTCAAGTGTAGACAATCAGAAAATGAACCGTAAGAAGATTATACTCCTTTTGAGGCTTTACAACAAAGCGCTCAACAAAGATTCCTCCAACGCAATAAGAACCCTTAGCAGGATGTCTGGGACCGGATGGGGGCCATAATGTTTCCTTGTCTCAAAGACAGGACTGCAGAACCACAGATAAAATATCAGAAAGTATTTGCATTTCTTAGCCAATCAGATGCTTCCAAGCCCCGTTCCAGTAATCTGTCCAATTAATCAATCAGCCAACAAATATAGATATAAATAACAGAAAGATGTGTGGGTGGGAACTTAGGTGTGTCCTTATTTAAAGTAACTGTTTCTCATAGATTAAAAGGCATTATTACTGCACAAAAAGGGTGGTGCTCATTGTGTCCGCAAGAATGGCTCTTGAAGTGAAGGTTTGTGGTTTCTGTTATTTCCCACCAGGGAGTCATGAGCCATTTACATGGATAATTGAGTGAAAGTAAAGATAACTGCTTCTGTTGCAGCTCATTTTTAGATCCACCTCTTATTGGGATAAAAATGGGAGGATCATTTTGTGGCTGGTTCAAACATACACTTATGTGAGTATACACGTTAGACTGTACATACACACCATTTACACAGCAGATTTCTATATTGAAGCAGTTTCATTGACCCGTTGCTGAAGGATACAATCTTACTGCTCTAAATAAGGATGTAAATCCACAACCGCAGACAAACAAGCTCATGTCCGTAACCATGACGCCACACTACTTCCCTCGTTAAGACCAACAGTCCAACCTGCCGAATATTTGGACAGGAGCTCCATTTTCACCTGCTGGTTCATATTGTTTCATACGCATGTTGTTCTGGGAGCATTTGGCTGATAACCAAACCGGGTTGCCAGTTTGAGTATTACACGTTGTGGCACTGCTGTTTCCCCCTGGTGGTAAGAGGCTTGACCTGATTGGCTGAACGAAGGGTCGAGGTTTAGAAAGGTTGATGCATTGACTGTGCAATACCATATTGCAGATGAAGTAAAAACAAGCACTAACATTACGAATCGCCTGAGCGGAGACAGATGCGAACACCGAAGTGCCAACCTGACACATTTCCTTCAAATCATCACGAGAATGCGGGATCGCAGTGTGTGAGATGGATTTTTTATTCCTTCAAGCAGCAGTCATTTCTAACAGAAGCCGTCATAAGCAAAGGATCATGGGCTCTTTGATGACGGCAGCAGTGATCTAAAGAGCCAGCCTCAACCGCATCCCTGCATCTCTCTGACACCCCCAATGCACAGACGTATTAGCAGCCCCAGACTGCTCTGTTCTTAGTTCAGTGATACTCTGTGGGTGTTTGATATCTTTTTGGCTTTTATCCAATTCGGTCAATAGAGCCTTACTTTGTGTTTGATGTTTGACCCTTTATATTAAAAAAAAAATCTCTTTGTGTCTTTGCTGTGTGGTTAACCCTTCTAATTGTATTGTAGCCACCATTCTGCTGGTGTAGTGTACCTACTGTTTGTGCCAATGACACTTTCACACTTTCACACAGGCATGCACACACACACACACAGCCACACACGCACACAGACACACACACACACACACTCTCTATCTCTCACACACACTACAGAATCTGGTACAGAAATGCCGATGATTTATGACACTCAATACATCACTCAGCCAATCATAAATCAATCAGTCAAACACCCTTCAGCACGTCTGAGCAAATGACGGCCGAGCTATGTTACCTGCCCAGTTCCGTGTTAAGCAGAGCTCTGCATATGTTCTCTCACTCCATCCTACCTCTTCCTCTTCCTCCTCCTCCTCCTCCCCCTGCTCGCTGTCTATCGGACATTTGAAGAACATTTTAAGCCTAGGGAGATTGAAGCATGAGGAAATTCCTCTTCAGAGTAATGGCAGCAGAAGGAAGAGGAGCTCTCCCTTCACTTCAGAGATCAAGCCTTTCATTCATGCTTTAATCATTTCTCTCCTCTCCGCCGGTGCCAGGCACATGCACGTTCTCAGTGGAATCTAGTCCTGCAGCGATCTGCTTCTGGCGCTGTTCAGCAGCAGTGCCACGTAACACGAGAAGCTCTTCTTGAGAGAGCTAGCAGTCTTTTTGCGTGGGCTTAATGCCCTCTGTTTTTAACACACAAATTACAGACCCGGGCAGAAATAAAGTGTCCTCTTTCAGACAAATGAATGCATCCAGACCGAATCCAAGCTTCAGCCCACCTACTAATGATAGACCGAAGGACCAGGATTGATAGATGACTCACGAGAAATCTCAGACTATTAAAATGTTGATGTTTTCTGTAGGGGACGTAGGCTCAAAACAACAACAACAAAGGTCATGAGTCAAATTGAATGTTTATGCCCATCTAACAGTGAACTGTATAGCCTAGGTGTTCCCAAACTGTGGGTCGCAACCCCATTGCCAGATTTGAGCATGGGGTCAGTTGAAAATGTTTGAAAAAGAAAACAAGCAATTTGTATTTTCTAAGAGCTCGGAGCAGTGCAAGCTAAGCTCACCTTGGTCTTATCTATTGCTGCCTGCCACGCCCCTTGAAATGGATGTGATCCAGTGATGCTAGCTCCAAGTACCCTCAACATCCACTACACTGCCCAAAATTTTATTGTGTTGTTCCACTGCTCTACACCTTCCTGTACATTTCTTCTGTCAGTCTGAGTATGTGGTCAATTCTGAGAGAGGAGAGTATATTTCTCTCTCTGTCTTTCATATGTAAGTGAACAGACCCAGTGGCACTTTACTTGAATTACATGTCATAAAGATTATATTCTGCTATCACAAGTATGACATTGCACCTATCATAACCAGCCATAATGTATTAAAGTGATATAATCAAGTTATCAAATTTCTACAACATGAATAACGCTTTCATTATTATGCATCGCATTTTACAAAACAGATTTTAAAGAACTGATTCAGAATTATCTCTATACATTATTGCAATGCTACATTACTCATAAGTTCTAATCTGCAGTCATGATTTGCTATGATAAGTATTATGTCAGGTCAAGGATAACATTATATAAGCTCTATGGTGTATAGATCAAGTGTTACTGCTAACCCCCAGGCTCTTGGGCTTTGATTGGCTTTCTCCATCACTTCAAGACGTTCCTAACACCAGCCTGTTGGTGACTAAATCGTCCTTATTGTGAAATGATCTGCATATGTTTAATATTGGTGGAAAATACTTCTATCGAACATTTTCTTTTTTAGCCCAGCGTTAGCTCCAATTAGCAAAGCTAGTGGACCGGAAAAATGCTATGGATCATTTGGCATCGTAATACCATGAAGTAACCCTTTGATTAAATCAGAACTCATCAAAATGAGGGGGCAAAAAGTCACTTCATAACAATATTTTGATAGATAGACTTTTTAATATTATTTTTAAAAAATGATAATCGGATTGTTTTTGGAATCTAGTTTTTTGGAAGGAATAGCAGTTTCCCTTTAAGTGAATGTTGTGGTTTTGATGGAATCCAGGGGAGATGCGAAGGCTGTTCGGGGTGACAAGCCAAAAGCACATCTGGGTGGAGATTCAGACGGGGGAGCTTTGGGAGCTGCAGCAGTAACCGCAGCGGCAGGGGAGGTGTCTGCACACGCCTCGTGTGGAACCCCGCTGGGCCCAATCCCCGCGCTGTCTGATCCGGAGGACCCCGAGACGGCGAGGAAGCAAATGAAAACGTCAATATGGCCGCCGCTGCTCCGCTGCTGTTCGGCTGGCAGGGGAAGCCGGTCGATGCGCTTTCCTTTCCCGCTTCTCGACTCCAGGGAGAGGAACGAGCGGGGCGTTTCGGTGAGGCTGACTGGGGGGGGGGGGGGGTATCGATAAGCGTGTGGTTTACGGAGTGGATTCTGGGAAACCCAGGGGGGCTCCAGAGCAGATATGTTCAGTTTGGCCCTGTCTCCTCGATATTGCCCCAGACAGTGAGATTATTGAAGTCTGTTTCCTCCACCTTCCTCCAGCATGGAAACTACCTCCATACTTGGCATAGCACCCCCTGCAAAACGAAAAAACCACAATGAACTCTACTATGACCGCAAAAAATGCAGATCATAAAAGAGCGCTTTGCTTTCTTTGGTTTGTATTCCCTGTGAAAATGAACCTTGAGTTCCAGCAGCCGAAAGCCACAGGAAAAACAAGCCTACATAAACTGTTCTGATAAATGACCATTTCCAGACAGGAAAAGGTTTTTATGAAAAGGAAAAATTATAATCGAATTAACAGACTTTTATAGATTCAAATAATAATTTGGGAAGGTAGAGGTCTTGCCAGCTCCTCTATGTGTGATTTTTGGAACCCCCCCCCGCACTCCTGTGGACTTGGACAGGTGTAGATCACTCCAAAGGAGGAGTTTACTTTGACAATACTGTACCTATGTGTGATCATGCCAATAAAGCATATCTGAATTTGAATTTGAGGTGATTGGTGGAGAAAAGCGATGAGGAAAATACACTTAAATGTATCTTGTCACAAAATATCTCCCAAATAAAGATACCTGTAAACAACAGTAAAGAATGTTGAAGGAGAAGCTTGCTTCGCAAAACAGGTGAGCAACCCATACTACACATGAAATGCATGGTAGTTTTAATGCAAGTCTTAAAACCTCTTTTACAGGAATTGAGTGGGTCTGCCTGATACCACTTTTCCCCGAAGCTTTATTTTTAGATTTTAAGCTCTGGATTCATTCAATATCTGCCCTCACCTTGAAATAATCAGTACGGTTATTTTTTGGGATCACTGAACTCAAAAAGTCTGTGTTTGTGAAGACAGACCAAAAGCGTAATCACTGTATTTACATGTAAAATGCCAATGTTAAGGACAGATGTTGTTCAGACTCATACTGGTGCAAGATGTGCACCGACGTAAACGTGAAAAATCCCTTTGACTAAGGTCAAATTGAAAACAGACCGGGAGGGAGAATCAGCAGAGAGTAGGACTGAGGTCAGTGGTCGGTGGTCAGATAAACCTCGCCGTTAGCTTGGCCCCGGTGCTTCCCTGCCCGCCCGGGAGACCGGCGAGCTCCACAGACACGGCGGGAGGGGGGCGGAGCACGTGAAAGGAGACAGGTGTGGGCCGTGTTTGCGGAGATAGGGCGAACACGAGCCGGCTCTGCACGCGTTTCTGCTGACAGAGGGCCTCGTAACGCAAGCGGCCCCCATTCTGCTGCAGCGCGGGGAGCGCCTATCGCCATGGAAACATCTGTCTACACGTCTGTCGTCAAGTTGGATGAGGCCGAGCGAGGGCGAGCGAAGAGAGAGGGAGGGAGAGGCATCCTCGCTATCTCACATGCTGTTCTTTTAGCTAGCACACACACACACACACACACACACTCACACTCGCCTGCACACGCATCCACAAGCACACACGCACACACGGACACGCGCAAACACACACACACACACAAACTCCAGCCGTATAAATATTCAATGTATTTTAATATTCATACAGAATCACGTAAATATGAAAGCCACCAAAATTATTGACCCTTCCTAATGTTATGACATATAAATATTTCACAACAAAGATATTTTACAGTGAGAACATTTAACCATAACGACATTTAGCCATTAACAAATTGAACAACAGAGATACACAGTCACGGAAGCCATTGGCAAAGCTCTTGAGCCGTACAGATGTTAATATAGATAGAGACCAAGGTCGATATTTTTCAACCTTTTTTAAAGGGATATTTTACATGTAATGACCTCCCTCCATGATGCATCAATTACAGACGGGATGTCTACGCCACGGCACAGCTGAAAATCATTACTTCAGCAGCGTCTTCAATCAGTCTCCGCAGCGGGGGGCTTCTCTTCTCCGCCGCCGCCGTCAGCGTACGAGAGCGGAAATGAAAGTAATCTTACCCCGGCTGATCCGAGCTCACGGACAAAACTCTGTTTCCTTCCCCTTCAAAAGATTCCAACCAAATCACATGCTTCCTTTTTTTTAGTTTGAGACTGCCTGGCAGTAGTTGCTATATTATGGTAGGAACAAAATACTACTACTACTACTACTACTTCTGCTACTACTACTATTACTACCTACTACTACTACTAATACTACAACTGCTACTACTACTACTACTACTACGACTACGACTACGACTACGACTACGACTATTAAAAATAATAATGTGTTAAACTATTTACACTGTCATTCAAGCCACAATTTCAAAATGTACAATACTGTGCTGCTTCATTTCAGATATTTCCCTATATTTACCCCATTTAATGAAAGAAAAAATCAATTCATTGTACATTTTTATTCACAGAATTGCTGGGCTGGGTAACATGTTGAAAGGAATGGTGTGTCTCAGTAGCCCCCAGGTCCCAAACACTTGTCTTCCTTTCTGTAGAAAAAGAAAACAGGCAATGACATGCATGCAATATTGCCAAACTGATTTCAAAATCCCAAACAAACATGACATCACTGGTCTGAGAAAAAGCCATGACATTTTATGTGCCTCAACAAGAGCCTATAGCTTAAACTGCCATCATTTTGGAATAAATAAATGAGTTCAATGGCTTCTTACAACAAACTAGTCACCAAGGAAACACATATACAAACGCATATATTGCTGTTTTGGAGAAAGTACATTCTACTATTCTAACTGAAATGCACGTTTGGCTAGCCACGGTCATAGGGGAAAAAGGCTAAATGCCAGCTGGCTTTTCAGTCTCACAAGTCCGTGTGAAATTTGTGTAAATTCAGCCAAGTTGGCTGGGAAACTGGCACAGCTGGCAGCCGTGGTAATGGGGGGTGTGGTGGCTCGGGAATCTGGACCCTCTCCTTCTCGAGAGAGCCAGTTTCCTGAGGATGGCACTGCGGGCCAGCTGCTCAACTGGTGGCCCCACCAAGCCTGAAAACCCCACTCCTGAACAAGCCGCATCTGCCAAACACAGACGTAGCGCGGTGTGGCGGGGCATGGAGAGGGCAGACTAAATATAAGATATCTCACCCTTTGTATAAGAGCGGAGACCACATAAAGAGGAGGGCACTGGCATAATGAGAGAGCGGGCTGACGCTCTGATTACAGCCTGGGTGGTACATGTTGCCGGTGTCTCCCTCAGCATGCCCACCATTAGGAAGCCAGGTTACAGCTCTTCTTCTTCTTCTTCTTCTTCTTCTTCTTCTTCTTCTTCTTCTTCTTCTTCTTCTTCTTCTTCTTCTTCTTCTTCTTCTTCTTCTTCTTCTTCTTCTTCTTCTTCTTCTTCTTCTTCTTCTTCTTCTTCTTCTTCTTCTTCTTCTGCTGATTTATTGGCAGGTTGCAAAGCAACTTAAAGGGGGCATATGGACACCTACTGTTTTCGGAATGTGGAACTAGAGGTGATGAAATTGGTCTGCTACACATGGCAAAAGGGTGGTGGAGGAGGGGCCGGAACAGGGGGAGGGGGTGGGGCTTCTACACATGTGACATCAATCAGGGTCAAACAGGTGCAATAAAATTCACATGGCTTTCACCAACATTCACAGAAGTTCTTGCACTCTGAACCTGGAAATTTCATGGAATATTCACACACACACACACACACACACAGTAAGAGGAGAAGAGGACAGCTACTTCATATTAACGCTGCAGATTGTGTGCATCTGTTGCAACTCTCTAGTTAGCTTAATTATATTAGCCACACTAACTGATGATGTTGATTAGCTGTTAAAGGCTTAACATTTGTTACCACTGGGAGCCTGAGGAGAAGTTCATCTGTCTTCTTCCCCAATCTTCCGCTTGGGTAACAGAACTATACATAAGGACATTCCTGGGCCCTGGCTTCCTGAGCACTGGACTGAGCTCTCCTCTGATTCACTGATGGCTGCCCAGGCAAGGCATAAAAAGGCCTCTGTCCCCTGTAAAAACTTTACTCTTACGAGACTGATGAAACAAACAAACCACACGATTTAGTTTAGCATGTTACTAACCCTTAAAATGAATATTTGCTTCTATATTTGTTTTATTTCCTCTGATTAAGAGTCATATAATATTATCCCTCATATTGTTTCATATTATTCATATATTCATAATCTATAGCCTATAGAATATATATCATTTTTCCAAACCATTTTTGTGTATATGTTATTTCACTAATTTGGGCTCTATAGATACACAGGATTTTAATTGGGTTTCGAACATAATTTGTTCTGAATAAATCTGATCAAACCTCACTACACTCCTATGGCATTTAAGGTTCTGAAACCATTTTTTTCTGTTTCTTTGTCTTTTTAAATGCACTTTTGTAAACAGTTCTGGATAAGAGAATACATGTTCATGAATTCCTTAATTGTTTAAACTGAATACAATCAATGACAACTTATTTGTAGGAATATGAGATCTTGTTACTAAATCTAATTTAATTTGTGAAATGCATTTTTGCCCCTGCTTTACTTGTATAGGGTATATTATTGCTTCTTTATCCCACTACCAACCGTGGAAAGAAAAAATCCAATTACTGTTACATCATTCAAAATTGACTTGAATAGAAGTAAAAGTAATTCTCAATGAAACTACTGAATCACAGTAAATAACAATTCTTGTTAAGAAGCATTTCTGTCTTACATTTTACTCTTTTGCCTTGCAGTACATTTCAAGAAGATTCAAGAAGCCCTTACTTCATATATTTCCTGCAAGGGGGTTTGGGTGAGGTTGACTTGAGGTCTTTGTCTTTTCATGGGCTCAGTTTTAAGGCCTCTGTATTTACCATGAGTGGTGTTTAAAGAATTTTTTTTTTTGTTTAGCATAGTTGTTTGTTAGCTTGTAGTTTGCAGCTCGAGTGCTCTACATTGCTATGCTCTATTCAAGTAAACACTTGAAATGTAAGGTTTGGTCGCTTGGTCCTTTTTATTTTAGCTTTGTTTCTTGAGCACCTTTTCACCACGCTTTGTGATATTAAACAATGAAAAATAACCAACATTAGTAGCATGGGTTTGGAAATGCCACATATTCTATTTGAGGAAAAGTAGCAGAGTAAAAAAATGCTATATTTATTTGAAATGTATCAACTGTGAAAGGACTGGCATTTATAAATATTCAAAAAGTACAAATTTCAGAAAAAACTACTCAAATATGTTAACAAAACTAGTAATCTGTTCCTTACCACCTCTACCCATTACACATCCAAAGCCTCACTGTGGATCCCCTGCTGTGTTTGCTCTTTGAAGTCTGTCTGTGGGTGGAAACCATTGACCTGCCCTGTCATTTCTGACCAAGTGACAACATCTTCCATCTTAGGCTCAAATAGCCAAATAAACCTTCAAGGCAGGGTGGAGTCAGGCTTCCAGGTTCTGTTTACCTTTCAGCAACATACTTACACATACTGATTTATACTTATATAAATCACTATTTATACAATAATAATAATCATAATCATTATCTTTGTGTATATTACACAATCAATTCTGTATAATGCAATGTGCTATCCTAATTCTAGTGTGTGTGTGCATAAATCAGCGAGCACTTCCATGTTTGTGCATGCACGCATTAGTATGCATGTGTGCGTCTGCATTTGCACGCATATGTGTGCGTGCACATGTGCACGATTGCTCAAAACGACATTGACTTTATAGTACCTTCTGTTCCCTGGTACGCAGTTCTTCTGGGTCACCCTCCATTTAGAAGCAATTGCCTGTCTGAACCCTCCTGCCGTCTGTCTGTTCGCCTGAGGAAGGGGACTGACAGACAGCAGTTTAAGTTTCATTTCCAGGTTTGACCTAACCCAGAAATGGTTATGTGCCAGGGTGCAAGTGACGAATCGCGCTCTTATTTTGAAGCTCCTGCAGGCAGCTGCAGAATGACGTGAGCAGAGGAAATAGCCTTGCTCTCACACTGATGCCCTCCACTCTAGTTTGCAGTGACATGATTTTGTTCACAGCTGATGTTTGCTTTGCGCACAGTTGTCATGGCAATGACAGCATGGCTAGGGATGCTCTGTTCAGGAATAGCATGAAAGGGTTACATGCGTGAGGCCTGTGGGTCGATGCCTTGGGGTGAGAATGAGTTTTTGAGCGAAATAACAGCACATTGAACGCAAATGTGCGAATAGCAGCCATATCACACTCTGCCACACAAATCCCTTTGAGCTTGACACTTATCAAAGAGGCACTTCTCCCTGGTCATTGGCTCCATACGATGACAAAACCCTCCCCTCCTCAAAGCAGTTTCATGACTTTTCCAATGTATCGCCCACGCATGCACACACCCATACACCAATACAAGTGATATACAGTATTTACAGTGCTAAAACCGGTTTAAAACCAGTTTGATTCATTGCATGTATGTGGACGTTATTCTGCAGTAGAACACAGCAACAGAGGCACAGCAATAACATAACACAACCTATAGTACTCAGGACATCCATGTATCTGATTTCTACTAAGTACCTGAAGGTCCATGGTTTCTACTGAGGGCAGGAAGGGGCATGATTTCTACTGAGGGCAGGAAGGGGCATGATTTCTACTGAGGGCAGGAAGGGGTATGATTTCTACTGAGGGCAGGAAGGGATATGATTTCTACCAAGGCCATGAGAGTGGTGTCTGATTCCACTGAGGTGAAGTTGAAGTTCTGAAGTTTTATGATTGTCACTGAGGGCAAATATTTATGCAGTGAAGGGTGTGGTCAGTATGACTGCTCAGCAGCTTGCGAGGAAACGGGCAGTGGTGTCTGGGTAATGAATGTAAATGGCGGCTGTCAAAGCCTCGCTCCGGGTCTTAATCAGGCCAAATGCCGGCCTCGGGGTCGGGCACATGCCCCATCGCTGGGGGCTCTCAGAGTCCTGCCAAGACGAGGGGCATTTGCCAAATGTTTGGTTGAAAGGGAACCGAATGCATGATGGAAAGCAATATAGAGCAGGGTGTGATGTAGGGAATTAGGGCCTGCGTTAGATCTAAAAGAGAAATTGATTATGCCTGAGGAAATGCTAAGGGATTCGGGAAGATGTGGTGGTTAATGGAGCGAATCTTCTTGCATGGCTTGTATATGGGAGGCTTGCAGTTTAATTGGGAATTTTTCTTTTGAATTATGCTATTACCTCAACCTGCCAAATCGGTTTTCCCTAGAGGTATAAATAACCACCAAACTCTACTCCTTCCTGTCGCTCGCATCCCTCCCCCTCCCCATCTCCACCTTAATTTTAAGTTTTAACCCCGTGGTTCTCAAATTTGGTCCTAGGGGATCCCTGTGTACAGTATGTATCTCTTGCTCAATTAAGGTAGTTGAACAAGTGTTTAATTTAAGTCTCTCATAATTTTTCCCCCTTGAACTCATTAACACAAGGCGGGTTTGGCTCATTATAATTTCCGTTGTCTACATTGTCTACCAAATGGTTAGCTTTTGTGGCAAGGTGGCCACAATTTAATCAATTAAGGGCCTATTGATTCACATCACTTCACCATTGATTCTTTCATTTGATCCGTCAAAAATGTTTTGTTTTTTTGTTTGTTTGTAATGTAGCACAATAAACACAATGTGAATATCGTACTTCTATTTTTCATGGCATGCATAGCTATTTCTGACATAATGTGCCTTTAACTGAGTAAATAATCTCTCCAAAGATGAAAAGCATCTAATTAAGAAAAAATAACAGCTTGTTAAAGTTTTGGGATTGCAAGTGTGGTTGCAACAAAAACCAGAATACACAGGGGTTCCCCAAGAGTTTAAGAACCATTGTTTTAACCTGTCTTCTCCCTCTTTGTCACTGAGGCCCAATTGTTGGTAAATAGCTTAACCCTCAAGGCCATGTGCGATCCCATTACCAGGCTGCAATCCAAGATACAGCAAAGTGTTCAATGTTAAGCGTAAACACATGCACACATACACACGCACACACACTGGCTCATAAGGCACCAGTGTTATTGAGTCGGTTATGCCGATGAATATCCCAGTAGCAGGAGTCTGGTGCGTTTCATTACAGTTTGAAAAACAGGCCGTAGCCTGACTGAGGGCTTCATACCGGCCACAGAAGAGGAAGCCTTCAGTGGTAGAGAGAGAGAAAGAGAAAGAAAGAGAGAGAGAGAGAGTGGGGGAGAGACAGAGTGAAAGAATGAGTGAATCAGAGGTTGCACTAGAGTGCCCAGCATCTCAAGGTTCGGCAGGGAAGCTGCTTACTGCCACGGCCAGAAAAAGACAAAGTCGCAGCTTGTCTTGTTTTATCGTGCCACGCTTTCTGCCTCTGCTCCTTAGATTGGCCCTTTCAAAACGCTTTAAACTCTTGCCGCTACCTGCCGACCGGCCAATCCACAGGCGGTAGAACTTTCGATTTTTTCTGCCCTGAAAAAAAAACAACTTCTGAATTTGAGCCGGTTGACCTTCCATAGGAGGGTGTTTTTGGATGAAAGAAAGGGCTCAACCAGACAAATGCGGACACACGCTGTGAGGGAGATGAAGAGAAAGGGCCGCGTGCCCCTAGCTCCTTCGCTGTCACACTCCTGTGAAAGACGAGTGTATTGGGAATACATCTTTGTAGATGGCAGTGTGTGCACATGTGCTTTCCTTCACAGGCACATCCCAGGTTCCATTAATTTGACAGTATTTTGCAACAACAATGAAACAGCACTATCCACATAACCATTAGTTCATTTGCCTGGGGGGTGTGGGAGAGTGGGGGTGTCTGTCCTGTGATGGTATTTTTACTGCAGCGTCTCCCCATGCTCTCCAGAATGTTCCTTTCTGAATAAACTGCAGGCAGGTAACATATTAACAGCTTTTAATCAATTACTATATCATCATGTTGATACAAGTTCACAGGAGGGTTAAGCAAACCTTATCTTGTGGCTCGCAAAACTACCGACTAAACATGTCTGAAATTAATCTCTTAAACTGAACAATCAGACAAAAATGACGATAAAATTTTTTAGTCATACACCTTAAATAATTTTGTAAGACTTTACTTGAATTACATGCCACAAGGCCTGCATGATTTTGTCATAAACATGACTTAACACCTGTCATTACCAGTCAAGATAGTGCACTAACTTATGGCCAGTGTCATAACGCTGTCATAATATATACAGTAGGTTTTTGAAGACTTCATCATGCCCCCCCCCCCCCCAAACCAAGGCCAGCTGGATGAAATGGAGGAAAAGGGATGGAGGAGTGGAAATAGTTGGCATTGATTGACAGAGTCAGGTGAGGATGGAAGGTTTTAATGACATCCCCACTAGAGTTGATGTAACCCCTCTCACCCCCAATTGAAGGAAAGTTGATGTTTTTCACCCTCCAAGGGATTGCCCTTTCTTTCTTTCTTTCTTTCTTTCTTTCTTTCTTTCTTTCTTTCTTTCTTTCTGTCTTGCTTTCTTTCATGCTCAATCCTATACCATCTCTGGTGTTGTTTTATTACCTCTGAGAACACTTCTACCACACGTCCCACATTCTGCTCACAAAGGAGACACACAGACACACACCGCCACCGACACAAAATGAAAATTTCACTTCTTAAGGCGCACTAAGCCAGCTCACAAAACAAAGCCAGTTTATATGCCGTAAAGACTACCTTACACCTCCATAAACATGCCATAACACCTGTCATAACCAATCACGGCAGTACGATACAGCTAGCTGCGGATGACATTATGTATTCATCATGATGTTATGTATGCACTAACTAATTTCTGGAGAGCCATTTAGAATGTATTTAGTAAAAAATTAATTCTAAATATTTATGAATATTTATATTAACATCATAGTGTAATGAATCAAGTGAATCTGATGAGTGGCTCTTTGGGAGATTCATTAATTTGACAAAAATTGCAGAATGTTGCAGCCTGTATCTGCATGGCCATGGAGGGTCTCTGAAATAGAGCCGAAAGAGTTACCGCCTGGGTGACCCCCAGGAAGCGAAGCGTCGCCGCCCCTTTAAAGTCGCATAGCTCTGAGTGGGGGAGTGGCAGGATGCTTCTTCGAAGCTCGAGGGAAAGTGCTAGAATAATAGGCAGGGATGGGCACTCCTTCAAATATCCATCCATCCATTATCTATACCCGCTTGTCCTGAGCAGGGTTGCGGGGGGGGGGGGGGTGCTGGAGCCTATCCCAGCATGCATTGGACAAGAGGCAGGAATACACCCTGGACAGGTCACCAATCTATCGCAGTACTTCAAATATATGCATCTTAAATGCGTATTTGTACATGTATGTACTTCATACGCAAAACACCCTGCTGGCCTGCTTTACACCTCTGTGCCACCAGGAAAGCAAAGTAAGCCTATACGATCCGTACCACTACTACTTCATAGATGTATTAAATTAGGGGGTACGTTGTAACAAAATACATCTTAATGTAGTTTGTTACGAAATGGACAATAGTATCAGTGGATTGGGGGTGCGGGGGTCTGGAAGGTCACAATGACGCTGACGGACTGTGGCTTAACTCCCCTTGTAGCCCGGCCTGCTGTGAATTGTGGGAATAATGAATGAACGCCAGAGTGATGAATGAACGGTCGGGGATATAATCTTTCATGTTAACACCGCGGTAATGGCATTATGCATTATGACCACACCAGCGCAGAACAATCTGGTCTGCTCATGACACCCTAAAATAGACTTATTTGAGGAAATGTATTCTCCGTAAATTATGACTACAACGATTATTACATTGATAATGCGATGATTCATTACATTTTTCATTCGCCTCACAGGGTCCCTGGCACAGTTTGTCTTACACAGCTTCCATTATGCATGCTGTGCGTTGAAAGGGCTGGGGGTACCTCCTAATTCAAGGATTCAGGAGCTGTATAATTTCTGAGATTCAAATTTACATCCAACTGGTTATGTATAAAGGCTGGATTCACAAAAGAAATGTTCCGTCTCATCTGTACGGATGAGGTGGGAAACTGAGGTCATAACTCCCTGACTAACCTTGGAGTTATGGTCAAATTCCAATGAAACTCCATACGTTTAACCAGCCATTTGTTCTTCCATTTGCTACTGTGTGTCCTATTGGTTGAGCTACGCCATTGGTTGAAATTCCCCACATTCTTGATTCCCCCGGTCATCGTGATGACTGAGTATTGAGTTCCAGTAAAACATTTGTCCTTAACCTTGTCTGCAAATGAATGCAAAGTGTTACTCTCTCCGGCACAAATGCAGTTTGCCGAGTTCGACGATCACCATAATTAGCTCACAAAAACCATGCTTGACAAGAAAAACATTTGCATTTATTTGTAATTCAAAGTCAAGGATTGTTGATTGGATCTAGGCCCGGGAGTCCTGTATCTTTAATGCCTGCTGTCCTTGGAAACCAAATCTAACCCCTGCTGAATTCATGTATCATGCTTTTAAAATAATAAAAACATATTGTTTAAGATGAAATCTGTAAAGAAAAGAGACATTCTAAATTTGTTGTTGTTGCTTTTAAAACAAGTTTTATATGGGACATTGCTGCTGTAGTGAGCAGCCTTGCTTATTTGTTGATTTTTTTTTATTGGGGGGCAAAATTGGAATGTACTCTCTCACACTCAGATTAAGCAAAAGTATTTTTGCAGCTGTTAGCCCTGGTTATGATTTTTGCACGTTGATGGAGCCACCACCCGAGGACCCAGTGGGCGGATGAATGTATGTAAACAGCACTGACAGGTTCGCTGCGAGACTGAGGCTAAAACTGCCTCTGAAAACACAAGCCCGACAGAGTGAGGAGGTGAACTAATATAGCGTGAGCCACAAGTTCGGCCTTATCTATAAGCTTCGAGGAGGGAATTCCATTTTTTCGAAAAAACAATGGATTCGAGTTTTTTGGGTTCTAGCATGAAAGTACCAGACATCCTTCGGAGCATAGTGCAAAGAGGATTAGTTAGTTTGCAGCCTATGGAACGGCTTCAACATTTAAAATAATAACGTGGTGCTGTGGTGCTAGCATAAAGCTGTAATTAAAATGTCTGGACCTGCTCCCCATGGTTATAGACCCAGGCCTTGCTGCCCACCAGGTTTACATTCCCAGCAAAGCTTCAGTGCTTATAAACACTTTCAACAATGGAGTCATGGCTTCCTTCACACTTAGCAGCAATTTCCTGGAGGATTTCAGCACAACTGTCAGAAGCTAAATGAGACAAAAAATGTGGAGATAAAAAGTTAGCTTTGCTGACATCTCAGCCTCATTGATTGAGGTTTACATAATCTATACTCAAAGCAAAACAGCTCAATATGTTTTGATTTTTCTTTTTCTTTTTTTAAGGTGGAAAAAATAGTACTACCACTTTTAGGCACGTTTTCTGCCTTTTTTTATTAGAAGAAAGCAATTTCGAACAGGATATATTTTAACCATGTGAGGGGTTCCTATTATAAGAGATTCACTGTCAATCGACAGATCTTGTTAAAATAAAGCCACATAAATAAATAAAATAATAAAATAAATTATACAGTCATAATGCTTACACTTGCTATTAGTTATGCTAAAACAATGCTAAAATACTAATGAAGTCTGAAAATGTCTGGTCGTGCCACAGAAAATAAACTAAGGAAACAAGAAAATAGAGCTACACTTGTCCTCTTAGCCGGTTTCAGGCAGTAGCTTTTCTGGAAACAGTCACTTTAGATAAGAGCACAAAGCAAGATAAGATTAACAGCATAGGACATGATGTCATGGTATCTCAACTAACACTATTTTATGCATGCTTATTTAACATGCTTGGCATTCCAGGGTCCAAATTAAACGCTAATCTGATGGAACACTAACCTATATTTTGTGTTTTTATATTAAACGCAATAAAGAACCAGGAAACCTCCTAAAGGAATGTCTACATGCCTTTTCCGCCCACTGAATATCTCTCCCTCCCATCCCTTTCGTTCACCCCATTCCATTCCTTCACCTCATCCTTCTCATTCACTGCATTTCTCTTTAACCCCTTCATTCTATTTTACCTTACCGCTCTGTCTCACTACATATCTCTTTCTCACTACATATCTCTTTCTCCTGCTACCATCTTGACCTCTTGCATTTTTCTCTTTAAACTCATCAATCTATTTCACTCATGTTCCACAATCTTTTTCCATGTTTGCCATATTTTTGTCTCAGTCAATTTTCAATAGAAGTGCTTTTTTGATAAGACATAGAGTATGTACATCTGTCCAAAGCATGAATAACAATTATTAGTAAACATTAAGTAATTGCTCAGTAAAAAAACAGACTGGCTGCAGCATTCATAACTGTACAGTGCTGTCAGTTAGAGATTCCTTTGTTGGGCTGACAAACAGGCTTCTGCCTAGACACTTCCGCAAGGACCACAAAGGCCAAGAATATGCCTTTCCTTTTGCTGTCTCAATCCTCACTCCTCTCTCCCTCCCATTGTTCATTTTTACCCGATCCTTTTTACACCCCCCCATCTGTAAATTTAGAGTCGGTCTCTCCTGTTGTGTAAAGCAGTAATCAATCCTCTATTAACGTTCTCAATTTTGTAGAAATCTACTGTTGGCAGGTCGAGTATTCATAGCATGGGTGCTGGAGCGAAACTGCAATTGTATAAAGAAATGGTCCAGCTCGCCGCTTCTTGCCAAATCTTACATTTTATTGCTGATGACATTTTGGTACCTTTCATTGGACCATTTTCCCAGGGGTGTTTGTATGTGTGTGTGTGTGTGTGTGTGTGCACTTGTGTATGTGTGTGCATGTGTGTACGTGTATGTGAGTGAGTGAATGTATGTGTATGCATTAATGTATGTGCATGAGCATACTGTATGCGCGTGAGCATGTCTGTGTGTGTTTGGCTATGTGTTTATGTGTGTGTAACCAGTATATAACTGTAACCAGGGCATTTCCTGTAAAGAAAAATTAGGTGCCATTTCATTGAGCCAAATCCTAATTCAACTGAAACTATTAGTCATGCGCTGCTAAAGCATGAGTCACAATTATGCAAATCAAGGGCTCAGACAATATGACTGGTAGTTATTCGTTCTATTCTTTCGGTGAGATAAGAGAAGACTGTGAGATTTTTGTTCCTTGTCTTCCTTCATAGTTGGGGATTATGAAAATTAACTATATTAGCTCATGCGCTTGACTTGGAATTAACGTTAACTCTATGCTTTCCAAACAATCCAGTTGAGTGAGGCTTCTTGACTGGAGGAGTTGTGATTCAGGCCTGTGTGGATTTATTCCAGAATCTACTACAGAATTAATGTGTGTTTTAGGCCACAGCTATTTAAGTCTGAGACAAACCGCATATCATTTTATTGCAGAGTTGAGGGAGATCAGTTCTGTGTGAGTTTTAGAGCAGAGCTCTGTGTTTTTAGGCCAACTCTGGCTGGGTTTCAGAACTATTCTGTGTGAGCTTTAGACCAGGGCTGCATGGTTTTAGGCCAAGCCTGAGTTATATTTCAGCGCTGTGTGAGTCTTAGGCCAGAGCTCAGTGTTTTTAGGCCAACTCTATCTGGGTTCCAGAGTCATTCTGTGTGAGTTTTAGACTGACTCAGTGTGAGTAGCCCATGGGAGGCTTAGGCTGAGAGAGACTGTATAAGAAGGGGTCGAATGTGCTTTAAATTAGCATGCATTATTATACCAGTGATGTGTTCTCCTTTCATATCTATGGCCCAGTTATAGTATACACCCCTTCCACTCCCAAACACACACACGCACGCACACACGCACGCACGCACGCACAAACACACCCACACACACACACACCCCCACACACACACATACGCACGCACGCACGCAGGCACACACACGCGCACACACACACACACACACACACACGCACTCTGTATTTGTTTTCCAGTGCTCTGTCCCGAAGAGTTTCCGCACAAACTGCGGAAGCGGGCATTCTGCCGTGGGACTGCGCAGGTACGCCATTTACATATCAAATTACCTTTAAAGCTCCCCGCCTGTCAGCCGCACAGACGCAGCCGAGCAAAACCGCCCTCATTCCCTCTCATTACCTTCTGACTGTTTTCCCCTTATCTCTTATCTGTTACACCTCCACACTGCTGACACTTTCTGTAATTATACTAATTTCCCAGGCAGCTTTTAAATATTCTCTCCAGCGGAGCTGCCACTTTTATTTATTGCTATTTATCTCTTCAGCAGATGCCCTCATCTGGGGGCGACTCGCAGCAAATTTAGACATTGTAACCAAAAAAAACGAAACAGAAAATAAGCAGCAATGATATATGATACTACTTGCAAAATGCAACCGTAAGTTTGCGCAAATTCTGGGGAAGCACTTTTGTAATGCACCCAATGGTTCACTTCTTCTGATGAATTTTCATCTCATGTAGGCTGGGATCCAATCTGAGGTGGTTATTCAAGCTAGCACAACTATTGATCTACTGTATATAATATAACGCTGGCTAAAACTTGGCAGAACCAATCAGGGTAGGAAGCTAATCACACTAATTGTGTATTTCCTTTCCAAAAATTGCTGCACTCAGAGATGGTCATATGGGACGCAAAGATCCACACAAAATTGACCAGTGTCTAGGGGTGGGAAGTGGGGAAGGGGATATGGTATGTGTACAGATTTTTATTTAATATTGAATTTAATAAGGCTGCTCATTTCTCAGTTCAGTTACTTGGCATATGGTATCTACATAGTACCCTGTATTTGGCAGGTTATTCAGAAATGCACTATACAAAAGGACAGAGGGCATTCTGTAGGGGACAAACATTTTAATTAGTGGCTCGTTAGTGGTTAGTGCGGGGCTGTTGGCAATCCTGTCATTGGCACAGCTGAGTCTGGAGAGTGGGTGATGGCTATATTCCCCCCTCCTCTGCGCTCCAAAGATCACGTGACACAGAGCTGCCCGGTCCTTCATCGAAACTGAACGTTGCTACAATCACAACCCTTGCTAAAGAAACCAATATGAAAGATTTGATTTAAGCTGTCACATTTTTCCATAAATGTGTAAGTAGAGCTTTCCAATATAGTTTTGGCTTTGAATTCGCCATGACTGTGTTATTCTTACTGTCACAACTGGAGAAATGCAGGGCTCGCAATGGCACATGACCCGAGACATTGAGGTGACTCACGGAGAACAAAAATATGAAATTTGACTTATTCCCATGGTAGAAAAGAGGGAAGTATAGTCTTTCATATCATACAAAGATTATAATTATATTTCAAAGCATGGCAGGGATATAACCATCAAAAAAACAGGCCAAGTTTCTGTCCGTGCCTTATTTTGAGAAGAAGAAAAAGCTCGAAGGATTTTGTTGCCCCTCCCCAACCCCCCCCCCCCAGTGCAGTGATTGGAGAGCAGCACTGTCATCTTCTCCTCAGAATCATTCCGTACCCTTTAGAAGGCTGGAAGAGATACTTTCCAGGGCATCTTTGGTTTCAACAGTGATGCTTTCCTATGACAGCTCTATTATCTTGCAAAAACTGCAGATCATTGCAATTGCTATCAAAGACACACTTCTTGCTTTACTATCCTCTCTAAATCCTCTTTAAATTTAAAACACAGAAACAATTTGAGTCTTTGAGTCAATTGGTATCAGTGCTGATGCACAGTGACAGGCATTTAAGCTAATCCTAGAACCATAAATAATGCCCTGCCAGGACCTTAGCAGAAAAGGCTGTGATATATGCATCTTCACAGGTCTCATATGTTTATCAAATCACAGGCAGGTGTGCTATACTCCCACACAGGGATGGGCAAACATTTATCCTAACAAAAGAACTTGAATAAATAAATAAATAAATAAATACATAAATAATAAAAACAAGAACTCAAAATGCAGCCAATATTTAACCAAGAATGTTTCTAATTTGGTTCCCATTTTGAAGAATTCTTTGCATTTTTTGTTATTTTCTGTACACAATATATAGCTCCATTCAAGTGTATCTATAAATCTGCATCAAAATGATGAAGGTACTAGTTGCTTTGCAGGTGGCACAGTGGTATAAACTTAATAAAAAAGTGGTGATCAAACCGTATAATGCATGAACACCACACATGCGTATGATCTCGAACTATATACAGTGTAGGTGAACAGGTGTAGTTAAAGGGTGGTAAAGATGTTATTTAAATGTTGTTTTGTGGTCCATCCGTACATAAACTGCAATGTTGTAAAAAAAGTAGCATTCAGGTTTTCAACTAACTCTGTCTCCGATGCTTAGGGATTGAATGCCTTCTTACATGGTATGATGGAGCCAATCGCTGTCCTACTGCTGCAGAGTCCTGGTCATATTTGCCCAGGCTCAAGCCAGCTAATTCTCAGGGAGCACTTACAGTCTGGAACAGCTCATAAACTGCTCTAAATGTAGATGGGGAAAGGAACATTTTAATGTCTCTGGAGACCTACAAAAACAATATTAATTCTAAATGTTGAGCCTTCTGGTTTAGTTTTAGTTGAATTCCCATGATATATTTATGGAATGAAGGAGAGAGTTTTTTAAAAAGTGTAAAACACAGGAGTGCAGTGTCAATATTGGCCCTCTCTGTGGAGTGCCGCTGCTGCTGTTTTGGATTAATTGCGTGTTTCTTATCGGCACATTTTGACGCTGCCGTAGAGATTGTATTCGCAGATAGGACGGGGATATTGTTTGATGACAAACAGATCAGTCACTCCATTCGTTCCACACCCTCTGCCTCTGGATTAAAGCGATCTATCAATCATCACACCGAACAGATCATCTGTTAAAGGGGAGAACGTTGTGCAATTAAAACAGATATGTGTGTGTGTGGTTGTGTTTGTGCTGTGCTGTGTGTGTGTGTGTGTGTTACAGGTGTGTGTGTTACAGGGCCAGAAATCTTGTGTCTGTGTTACTTTGTATCAGTATGTGTTTTTGTGCATGTCTGTTACAGTATATGTACTGTACGTGTAAATGTGTGCATGACTGTATAAATGTATGTGTGCGTTTGACTGTGTGTGTGTATGTATGTGTGGTTGTGTGTGTGTGTGTGTGTGTGTGTGTGTGTGTGTGTGGTTGTGTGTGTGTGTGTGTGTATGGGTGTGTGTGTGGTTTTGCGTGTGTGTGTATAGTGGGTCCCTTGGAAGAACAGCCTTTGATCATGTAGGACATCACTGCAGAAACAAATAAAGCGATAAGGTTTCCCTATTATTTTGAGGCCCATATGTAGCGCGCCCACCGTGTCAGCGCATGTTACCGTAACGTGCGAATAGCCACGTCGTTCCATCACGCCCCGCAGAAATAAGGGAGTCGCCCAAAAGGCTCAACCGCCGCTCTGTCCCCAGATGTTTCGGTCGTTTGCTCAATTAGCCCGACCGAAAGCCAATCATCTTCCGATTACGGCCTAATGTATCTTCGCGCGGCGGCCTGCCCCGACACGATCGCATATTTCCCTCCGTGCGGAAAGTCCCGCAGCCTTTAACACCGGTCTGCTTAACGCCGCTGAGTACTCGCCTCCGATAACAGATATGAGCCAAGCGCTCCGCCCGTCTCCTTGGGCTAAAACTTCAGGTGAAGTCGGAATTCTTTTACCCCGCGCGGCGGGTCGCGGCGACAGCCCCGAGACGCCGCGCCGCGTCAAACTGCCGACAGGACCTTCGCCTTCTTTGTCTGTTTGGTTTTTTTTAATTTCCCGACTGTTTTTTTCCCTGTGGCTTTGCGAAGGCGGCGTCCATATCTTCTGTTCATCTGTCCCCGGCGCACTTCGGGGTCCGGCCAATTACTCTCGCTTTTTTATTTCCGCTCACGGCTCGTCGATGTGCGCGGTTTTCCATCGCCGGGCGTCGGCGGTGGGGCGGGGGTTGGGGGGGCGGGCCGGCGTTTTTGGATCTTATCTCCACCGCTGTCTCGGCTCACTGACAGCCCCATTCAATATGCATGCGGGTCTGGAAGTATCAGAACAAAACCACATTTTCTCCACTGCTGATAGCTCCTTACGTTGAGAGGGCCTTTTTGCTTTACTAAAGGAAAATAACAGCGTCATAGTTGAAAAATGAAATCAAAACAATAGCATAAAAACATAAACACATATACTTATTAATTAACTATATATTCTTTATATGTTAAATATATATATTTTTGTATTAAAAATATAATTTTGTTGTTGTTGTTTGTCATCTGCAAACATATTAGCAAAAACATCTCCCAATTATTGTTTTTTGTTGCCAGTAAGCTATACTTATAAATAATCTGTAAATTATATATATATATATATATATATATATATATCAATATATTATTATATTTTTGGATTCGATAAATTATTAATAACAATATGTACACATAATATATGATTTGCTTTATAATTTGAAAAGCACAGTTGACTATATAAAGTAATTTATATACTATATAAAGTGTTTTCTTGTTTTTTATATTCCCCATCAAAAATGCAGCACATTAAAAAGGAACAATAGATTATGGTCTACTGTTTACGAAACAAGATTTTATTAAAAAGATTTTCCTGAAATGAAAACAATGACAAATGAAACAATGTTCTGAGTGTGTGTGTCTGTGTGTGTACAGTATGCAATACAGATGTGAGAACAACCATACAAATACATACTAGACTGAACCTGAACCTCTGGAAGCCATTTCATTTTTATCTAAGCATGAGTTAGTGTCCACTGTATTGATCCACAGTCACCACCCACCACAAAAAAGAAAGTGCGGTAAGAGGAAAGAAATAGCCAGGCAGCTTGACCAAAACAGCAGGTGACTTTGCATGTCCTGGATTTCTGGCAAACATAAAGAGTCCAAGGAGGAAGTGTACTCCCTTGAGAAAATGCAAAATGGCAATCTGCGTAGCCTGATAGACTTTATGGGATACTGACACCATCCAGCTTTCGCTGACAGAAGCGGGGTCCCTCAGATTCCTGCCAAAGAGTGTAGCGGGGGATGCGCATGGTAGGTCACTCAATGCCAATAACTCAAAAACCACGCTCTTAGGAATAGATTAAATCAATATTTGTTCTTACATGCAAAATGATGTTTGTTTTTTACTCATTAACACTGTCACAGTATATGGGTATTTGACCATCACGAATATAATCTTTCCACATTTGTTATAGTGTAGAAAAAATAATTGCACTTGCGTTTCAGCGTAAACAAAGGAGAACTGTTGAGTCAATACAGGCCTAACAGCATGTTTTTCAATTAATGGCATTCAGAGCCTGAGCAAAGCAGAATTAGTTCGTTACCCGGAGAGTGACTCATCTATTAGTTTTTTCAAACACAAAAGGTGAGTGACAGTTGTTGTAGATTAGGTACTGTGTCGAAGATGAAAAGTTGTAGTAGCAAGGAAGAAGAAAACTGACATTTGCAAGACAAAATACGAACAAGTAAACAACCAAGAACAGCATCTGCAATAACATGCACAGTTACACACTTGTACTGGCACCTGCCATTCATGGCTTGTCTTGAGATTGGAGATGGAAAAAAAATTGTGAATGTAACTTTGCTCACAATGTTATCAAGGAACCCTGAGGTAAATTCAGAAGGTATTCATCTATAAAAATTCAAGTCACTGAAGCTGGGTTTAAGTGCTTTGAGATTAAATAAATAAATAAAAGTTTAAAAAAAGAATAGCATGTGGAACTTCTGGTACAGGATACAAAAGATAAAATTCTACTCCTTTTGCTTTGAGCTGGAGCATTATCAGATGCAGAAAACTAGGAAAAATTGTAGTTTGCTGGATAATTGCAAGCTATATGTTTAATATTGACAGAAGTAGACTGCCATCCAATACAATACTATGTGTACTCCAGTCACATACATACACATTTGTGGGTGGGTGTGCAATGCATTTTGGAGGTCCATGCTCAATAATTCTTGGAGGGAGGGGTGGGGGCAGGTGGATGGTGGAGAAGGCTGCTCCAAACAGCCAGGGCTGTGATAAATACAGAATTTCCTTACCCAGGCAACTTTTCTATAGTGTCGAACCAGCAGTCCTAAAAACTGGAGCACTCAAAATGAAGTTACACATGTATAACTTAATATAATGTAACAGGGACAAATAATCCAGACTGATGTTTGGACACAACAAGTGTAAGACTCTGAGAAAGATTATTTATCCCTGTTCCATTAAATAACATTATATATGCCCACCTTACTCAGCTGTTCTCACCTATCAGACAAGTTGCCTGCGTCAGGATATATGTAGTATATACTTATATACGTCCTTTTCTAAATTAATTCTGTGGTCTAAAGGCTTCAGATATGCAAATGTTAGAACTTTTCTGGCTACTTATCATTTTCTGCTTCATTTCTGTGAAGCAGCATCCCACTCACCTCACATTCGTGGGTATTGTCCTTGTGTTCTCAGTGGATATCCATTAGTAAACATTAGGTAGCGGTAATTACTCAGAGAAACTGCGGAAGGGTCTTCTCATAATTTAGAGCTATGGTATCAATACTGAAGTTATAAAATGCACAGTACATTGCAATTAAAAAAATAATGTCTATGATGGTGTGGCTGTGCGACTGTTAGCCATATCTAACAGGCTACACATATGGCTACACATAAAAATGTGTTACTCTACCCACTCCCAAAGGCTTGAGTGAGAGCTAGCCAAGTTGGTGAGACAAGAACGCGCTGAAAGCTATCCAGGCAGCTGCTGAATGATGTTTGGAGACAGATCTCCATTTCTCTTCATTTGCTCTTTGTCTTTGTAGGGCAGAATAGCCTAGCATTCTTTTCTTTGCCTTTGCCAGACTGAACTGATTTTTAATGTTAGTCTACGTTTCATGGTCATGGATCATAATATCGTTGACAAAGTTTATTACCGGGGAATTCGAATGAGATGATGTCAGGGAATGACATCTCAGACCACTAAGTTGGTTAATTTGTCCACTCTGAAACTGCGTAAGGACAGTCCTCTTTGGTTCAATTAGGCTAAATTCTTTTGCTGGTCTTTCGGAAACAAAGACTCAATGTAATTTTCTGACATTATATACAGTATGATAAAATGATGAAATAGTAATGAGAGTGAGTTTGATCTACGATCGGTCACTATTCGCACCAGTGACAGATTTGGGATTGTTTTCCCCCTCACTAGCTCCGCCTATGTCCTGCCCTTCACCTATGACATGAATTTTGGGCACAGGCTTTCCTTTGATTGGCTCAAAAAACAAAATCTTCTTCTAATTGGTTTCTTCTAATTGGTTTACAGTCTTCAAGTACTGAAAATTTATTTTTGTACACTGTAATGATTAATAGTGAGCTAGAATACTTTAAAAAATCAACTCAAGAAAAAAACACCATTACAGGGAATAATGTACTTAAATACTGTAACAAGAGTAGTTGCTATTTTATACTTTCCAAATATAATTTATGTATTCAATAGATTTGATGAATGTGGACATTTTGTGATGTATGAGGTCATATCTTGGCACAATAACCATTACACATAAAACAGATTCATTTTATTTTATTTGTCTTTGCATACTGGGTCTCCACAGTCAGAAGCCATTTCTGTAATGCATTTCTTATACATTTGGTATGTATATATTTTTTGGAATGAATTTTCTATTCATATAATGCATATTTTATTCTTTGTACAATACATTCTGAGAGTTGCACACGACAAAATGATTCTAATTCATTTGTTTTACACATGAAATCAACCCATAAAAGAAACACTCGCTGTTTTTTAGTGCTACATAAATTGCTCACACAAATCCATTTTGCTACAACCTAAAAAGAAAGTGGTGGTAGTTAAAAAAAGAGCTCCAAACAGCACAGCAAATCAAACTTACTGACAAGCTGACAGCGGAGAAACACAAGAGGTTAACTTAATAACATTTGATCCTCTTGGTGTTTTTTAAGCATTTTTTCTTTACCTGGGGCAGAAAAGGGAGAGCTCAGAGGCTTGACTGGATCGGGGAAGTCCCGTGTGAATCCGTTAGCCAGCTTCACCTACATTCTACGGCTCCTTTCTGACCCGATTACTTCTGTTTTGACTGAAGCTGCAATGCGTCCACAGCTTCGTTTTCGAACCAGCCATAAACACAGTATGACCGACACACTCCCTCGCTCACCGGCAGAAGGAGGCTGGTTTGACTGAGACTGATGCACATAAAACATAAGCTACTATCAAGGCAATCTCAAGGAGATGGTCTTGCTTTTTGCATATAATGTGTGGGCTTGCATTTATGTGCATTATGTTTTTGGCAATGGTTTCTGTTGTCACATATGCATATCTTGCACTGCTGCCGTCACCCCAATCCTTAAAAAACCTGGCCTGGACCCAAACACCCTCTCCAACTACCGCCCCATCGCCAACCTCCCATTCATGTCCAAAAAAGTTATTGCTTCCCAACTCCGTTCATACATGTCCGACAATAACCTCTTTGAGTCCCTTCAGTCCGGCTTCCAACCCCATCACAGCACTGAAACAGCCCTCACCAAAGTGGTAAATGATCTCCTCCTATCCTCTGACTCTGGTGCACATAGCATACTCATCCTCCTGGATCTCTGAAATCATTCTCATCGGACCAAAACCCCAGCTCACAAAACTACACAACTTCTCCCTCACCATTGACGGTACCCCTGTCACCACCTCCCCCCTGGTCCGCAACCTCGGTGTCATACTCAATCCATCCCTCTCCTTTGAAAAGTACATCAACAACACTGTCAAGGTTTCATTTTTCCATCTACGCAATATCTCCAGACTCAGACCCTCTCTCACCCATCCCGATGCAGAAAAACTCATTCACGCATTCATTTCCAGCAGACTGGACTACTGCAATGCACTCCTCACTGGTCTTCCCTCCCGCCTCCTACACAAACTGCAATTGGTTCAGAACTCGGCCACAAGAATACTGTCCCGCACATCCTCCTGGTCTCACATCACCCCTATCTTGAAAGATTTACACTGGCTCCCAATCACATCACGCATCACATTCAAACTCCTCCTCCTAGTTTACAAATCCCTAAATGGCCTCGCATCCACTTACCTCTCTGACCTCCTGCTCCCCTACCAGCCACCCAGACAGTTATGTTTATCCACTGCCGGCCTCCTCACCACCATTCCCTCTCAGCGCCGTTCTTTTGGCGACCGCGCCTTCTCCGTTGCCGCCCCCAAACTCTGGAATGCCCTCCCCCCTGACATCCGCACCTCTGACTCACTCACCTCCTTCAAATCACGTCTTAAAACCAACCTCTTTTCCCTAGCTTTCCCTTGATGTTCGTCTCCCCCCTTTTTTAATTTTTTTTTTCTCTCTGAATTGTATGTTTCATTGTATGTATGTATGTATGTATGTACCACTTATTGTAAAGCGTCTTTGAGTTCATGAAAAGCGCTATATAAAATACATTTATTATTATTATTATTATTATTATTATTATTATCTTACCTTATTATTTTTCCTTTTTATGCACTTGGAAAATAAAATACCTCATTAGGACTGAAGTGTACTCAGAAAAGTAAAATGTTGACAGAGATTTTATTTTATTTATAGGAATCTTTAGAGGCGTGTAATTTTATGACAAAGAAAATATATTTTTATATACATATATTTTTTCTTACATTTTTGGGCATGAAATATAGCTCATTACTTGTGATGTTCATTTTGTGCAGCCTTTTTTGCTCATCTATTTCAAAGGTGCCAATAATCTTGCTTTCACACATGCCACACAGACACAGTCAAATCTATTTAAAAACAACAGATATTGACCAAAGTGCTGCACAACTTCAATAAATAAAAAGAAAAAAAAAACAGACACAGGGATAAAGCAACAAAACATCATGCAAAGACAATTCACCCTGATAAAGAGGATCTCAGTTAGGTTCATAGGCCAAGTAGAAAACAAGGGCTTTCAAATCAAGATTTAAAAGTGTCAGTAGAGGGGCGGACCTAACATACCCCCCCCCCCACACATACACACATAGAAAAAAATAAAATATGTAAAATCATTTAGCAAAAAAAAAAAAAAAAAAAACGGGTTGGACAGCAACACCCTTCTAAAATTTTTATTGAACCTTAAGTATGCAAACGCATTTTGATGACTCCTTTGTCTGAGTGTCTAATAACATTTCTCAAATTATACTTTTTTTCCATAATTGAACAATTATATCATTTATTTGAACAGAGATCACATTAGTACTCATGGAATGGTGCCAATTAAAAGTGACGCGCAACATGTTTTAAAAAGGATTTCAAAGGGGGAAAAAAAGTCAAATTAAGTAATAATTTGGAGTTTTGGCTTCTCAAAGCTAGAGTCAGTCCAAAACAAAACAACACAATATTAAAATGGTCTCCAGGGCCCTGTCAAGTGGCTGGAAAAGGCATTAATTGCGTGGACTTCAATCAATGGCAAAGAGCCTGCTGAGGTCAATGACTCCCGTACATTTTATTGCCAAATAATTTAAGCAATTTGCAGGAAGAAATTGGAAAAAAACCCCATAAAGACAGAGGTTGCTTTGAGAAGTTAAATGTGTGATCAGCATGCTCGAGCCTGCTGAGGAATTAAGAATTAATCTCTAAACTCATCAGTACTTGGGGTGTCAGGAGTTTTTCCCCTCTTTCTGTATGATGTGGAGTGTGAGAAAAAAACACATCTATTTTGTTACTGCCAACCCTTTAGATTCTGTGTAATTTAGAGTTTTTCGGTTCCAAGAGCCCTGGAAACATTAGCAAGATCTGAGCTCTACATCAGAGGAGCAGTGGAATATTCTCAGAAGAACGGCAAGAAGAAAAGAAGAACGACAGGAAGACTTTTTTTTCAACTGGATTAGAGAGTTTTTCTCGGAAGGTGCGTCACAGAGACAGAGGCTCTTCTATTTCAATCTTCACACACGAGAAAGGGCTTTTATCTGATAGCTGTGGGTTAAACTGATACTGTTTACACCTCAAAGTCCTGCCAGAGATCTTCCTGGTTGCGCACAGGCTGGGTTGCGCCAAGCGTTCTCGAAACGTTTCTGTAAAATTGTAGGGGTTACCAATTTAGCCATGGCGTGACAGCGATGAGATCACTGCTTGCTAGTGCTCTGATGGCACCACGTGCTCCCTGCTTCATTGCTCCTGGCGTAAAGGTGAGCATGGCCCATGGGTAAGGAGAGAGGTGCAAAGGATGACTCAGACCTGGGGACGAGGGCTTAAAAGAAAATCAAAGCGCTAGCTTGGGGAATTGAAGATAAAAATCCTTGAGGGGTTAGGTCATTTTTAAGATACCAGCCTTCATGTTGTAGCTGTAAATGCATTAGTCTTCTTCTTCTTCTTATTCTTCTTCTTCTTCATAATAATAATAATAATAATAATAATAATAATAATAATAATAATAATATACAGTGCCTCTCATACAGGCATTCAAACTGCTCTTTTTCCCCAGAAGAAAAAAAATATAGTCAAATATATAGAAATATAGTCAGCCAGCCATTCACTGCTGAGAATCAGTCAGAATTATAGCAATCAAGTGGAATTACAACACACACACACACACACACGCAAAGAAAAGAGCACTTAGTGCCGAAGCTACTTCTCGGACCTGTTGCTGAATGATGCCGAGCTTATGGGGGTAGCTAAATGAAGAGAGAGATGGAGAGACAGAGATTGCTGATGAAATTCCAGGCTGTATCCAAAGGCTGTGTCTACTGACTGCCATTGCATTTAAGATTCATTGCCTCACATCGCGGTATGTCTGCCTCCCTAATGACATTCATCTGCAGGAACCTTTCTTGTTTACTCTTTTTGCTTTCTGAGCGATATTATTGTTGCGACCGAGCCACCTGAGCCCACACATCGGGCGCGCTTCCGCTGAACTCCTCCTTCAGACACTTCTGTCCCTTTTGTGGATTTTTTACATTTTATTTTAGCTGCATTGCCTAATACTTGGTCTACAGACTTCATGTTTATTTATGTATTTGCTCATTTTTCAACGGCAAAAAGCATAACAGTAAAAACAGCCCCATTTCTCAGGTAGGGCATGCAGCGGGAGGGGACGCAGGGAAGGGGTGGGGTGGGGTGGGGGGGGGGGGGGGGCTAAGTCCATGCTTTATCTCTCCCAAACAGCAGCCCTTGAAGTAACGCAGAGGTAAGGGCAGAAATGTAGAGGGCTGTTTTCCATGTTCTGCACATGCAGCCTACTTTGAAGTCATCGCAGGGAGAACCACCAGAGGCATGTCTGAGCTCTGGGGCGCATTAGCAGCCAGGTACGGCAAACAACACGCTACTTACACGCCGCCGAGCGCCTTGCAAACGGCGTCGTGATTTACAGATTAGTCTCCTGGTGTGTAATCAGAAACCAGGAGCACGCCCATCGGCACACCCGGGGCCCTTTTTTTAAAAGACTCACAAGACGGTGACTTAAATGCCAGTTTGGCTCCCTCCCTCGTAAATTCACGGCGTTCTTTTCTCTCTGTTTGCAGATTAAATCGGGGACCTGTAGCGAATTGGATTTCAATCGGCGGGTGATTTGAGAGGAGGCGTTTACCGTCTAAGCGGTTGAGACGGCTGGAACACACCTTCCTGTGTGGTGGTGGTGGTGATATGGCTTGGGTGTGGCCTGTTCACTCCCAGAAAAAAAAGAGCTCTTTGGCTTGTCTCCATAAGGGAACCCTTTTTTAGTTCTTTATGGAACCCTCTATGGTAGGTGTGAGAAGTGTGAAAGCTCCAATTTTGCTCGACAACGAATCTTGAACTAGATAGATTTCCTCTGTAGAGACATTGAGGAGCCTTTTGGAACCCTTCATTCTGAGAGTGTAATGGCGAGGTTACAGGTTTAAGGTCCAAGTGGGGCCCTTTTTTTCCACCCCTCAGGAAGGTATTAACCTCAATCATACGCCTATCAGTTATATATGAGCTGTGAGGCCGGTCCCATCTGCACTCGGATCCCTGGTCTTTCTCTTCCATCACTGATCTTTGCAGTTGTGTTTGCATTGTAAATCGCTCTGGATAAGAGCATCTGCTAAACGCCAGCGTAGAACTATCATTACTGATTCAAGCAGTGTAGTCTGCCTGAAGAAAAAATGTAACGTACATTTGGGTATCTGGTTGGCTGACACAAGAGTCAATTATTTTTGAACACCTATAAATAGGCTCCAGCACCCAGCTACAGAGAATGTTTAACCTTTGTGTGGTTCCTGTTCTTCCCAGGGGGTTTTATATGCAATTTCCTGTCTGGCTTAGTTTTCCAAAGATGTAGTGGTAGAGCTTGAGATTGCACACATTCATAGCCCACAGAGGATATTGCTGGCTGCCGTTTTGCCTATATTTGTTCTTGTGCATAGCAGTTATCTTCTCATTACGACCTAAGGAACATGGATGGTGGTTGGGGGGGGGGGGGGGGGCTGGCAGGGGGTGTTGTGGGGTGTCTTTAGTTTGCCAATATTTAACTGGCTAAGTAGAATTCGGGCCGCTTAGCGTGGGTTCATTTTAAACTAAACTAACGGCATATAGTGTTGGGGCTTCAGGCTGATGCTGTTGTTTTGTCTTGGTGTGTTTGGGATGTGTGCTGGCGGAGTGGAGGTCATAAGTCTGCCATATGCAGTGCTTTGTGTAGGTAAAATAACATAGTGCTACTTCATTGGCTCTGCATTTCACCATTTCCCAGTGTGCATAACTGAGTCATATACCCGCTTCAGATTTGCACATCCAGTAGCGCCCCTGGTGGCTGGGAGGATTCATCAATCTGCCATTTCTGTATTATTGTTTTTTCATTATTACATTTTTTTATGGGGTTTCTATTGTTTTTTATTGCCATTTTACATGCTGTAATTTTCAGCACTGGTCTAATCACTAAAAATATGAATACACATTAATTCTTTTCCATTTTTATTTTGGCCAGGCAATGAAATAAACTTTTTGTGATGCTTGCATCATTTTTTTTTTCATGGATCCAATTTACTGCATGACCTCTCATGTACTTTGATATAACACATCCAGACATATCCAGGTTCATGTCTGGGTTATTATTATGATTAAGAACCAGTGGCAACCCAGCGTACCTGTCAGTGATAGATGTTAAGCTGACGGCACCAAAGAAATGATCCAGGCTGCTGTAACAACCAGAAGCACTACACATGCATCCAACAAATACATGTTTTATTTCATCTACTCTATTTAATATCTTATCAGTTTACATTTATGTCATTTTGGGGAACTGTGGACCAAGCCAAATTTCTCACTGGTAAAATAAAAACTTACTGATTGACTGATTGATTGAATGAGAAATCTAACCAGGGGCTTCTTAGTGTCCTAGAGCCATCCTGTACAGTTATATATGGGACCGATAAAATAACTTTGATGACATAAAAAAAAATCATAAGGACTGCATAGAGATCCCACAACCCCCCGCTCTTTTCCCTCCCTACCCTTACCTGCAGTCGTTACCGGGGCGACAGGTGGTGCAGATTACTTATCTGGGGGCGCTGTGATATAATAAGAGTTAAATTGAGAGCAGCAGAAGGAAGAAGAATGCGAGGGAGAGGTAGAGAGAGAGAGGGAGAGAGAGATAGGTTTCAAATGTAAGAAAGGATATACACTGCCTACTCAAGTGGTTTCCATGTTGAGGACAGGACACTGCCCAACCTTGTTCCTGGAGATCTACGTTCCTGTAGGTTTTTATTTCCAACCCTAATTTGGCACACTTGATTCTGCTAATTAGCGGCTCAATGAGATCTCTAGCTTTTGAATGAGGTGTGATTTGTTAGGATTGGAGTGAAAACCTACAGACAGTTGATCTCCCGCAACAGGGTTGGGTAGCCGTGCTCCGAGGGGATCAGCCACATGCTGAATGACTGGCTTCCTGATTGCACAAACTCTTTCTCTCTGTTCTCCTGAACATGCAGTTTAGAGCATGCTCACTCTGGGGGAAAGTACAGAAGAAATACACACCCACGCTCTTGATAAAGTTTCACAACCAAAAGGCGAGAGGTGAGAAGATGATGCCGTGATTCATCCGGAATTAGAGGTCTGTCACATAAATAAATAATAATAATCTTTGGTGGGGCCCTGCAAATCTTTTGCAGCCTCTGTCATCAGCTGCGCGGTAGTAAAAGCCCCGGCTCGGCCTCCTGTCTCTCTTTCTGCCGGTGGGAAACCTGCGGCAGACACGGGGGACGTCTGTTCCTGTCTGCCACCCGTGGCCTTCGGCCCAAGGAACGCGTAGCCTGCTCGCGGCGCTTCGGTTAGCGCTGGGGCAGCGCTGTTGTGAACGGAACGCGCTGGCTGAGAGGTGGATGTTGATTGCGGTCAACTTGAAATTGAATGCGCTGTGATTTCATGTGCTGTGGAAAACAGTGGGCACTTGGGGAGGGCAACAGAAATTGGGATTCGGGGTGGGGTGGGGGGGGCAGGTATGAGAATGCTGGAAATGTAATTAAATTTCAACATGAAAATTAAAAATGACAATATTTTAATTTGTTGATATTTATCATGATCGCATATGTGTGCAAACGTAATCAAACTACATTGTTCTGCAATCCCAACAAAACCAAAACAGATACAAAAGATCCACTTCAACCCTTAAGACATTCTGTATTTTCCAGTGAATGTAGAATGGTCAGTGAGCAAGTGCTGCAAGCAGCGGTGTGGAGCAGTGGTCAGAGCAGCGGTGCAGAGCAGTGGTCAGAGCAGCAACGTGGTTCAGTGGTTAGAATAGCAGTGTGGAGCAGTGATGAGACCCATGGTCTGAGGATTGTGAATTGATAAACACGAACATGGTATTTTACCTCAGTTACTATAGTGCAAATGAAATGGAACCATGGGTAAAAACATTATAACAACATATACTAATGAAAAACTAAGTTAAGAAAAGGGTGCCAAGCCAAACTCCCTCAGTCCTTTTCCTAGCTCTGTAATCTTGGGAATTGCTTGTGTTGATTGCTTCTGCAAAGACTGTGATTAGGAGAGGTTGAAAAAAGCCCCAACACAATACATTTTTGTCTGTTACGCATTACATTAAAGCTTTCACATCCTCTTTCATGTTTGTCTTTCTGTTCTTTGAGAACCCCGGTCACTGCATTTCTCAGCAGAGTCTCTCATACTGTACATGACACTTACAGCAGATGGAGGAGGAAATGCTGAGCTGTCTGTCGGCAGACCATCAGTCACTTCCTGTCTGTCGCATCCTCCCCAGGGTTTCAGGGTCAGGAAGCTGTTGGTTTAGGATGGAGAAAAACCAATAAAATGAAATTAGATGAGATTAAGTATGAGAGATCTCACTTTGTGACCCCATCACCCCCCTCCCCCTCCACTGCCTTCTGTCCTGTTCTCTCTATCTCTCTCTCCCTCCCTCCCTCTCGCAACCTGACTCTTTCACTTCGTCTTCCTCCGTTCTCTCTCGCTGTCCCTGTCTACCCTCCCTTTCTTCTATACTCTCTCTCTCTCTCTCTCTCTCTCAATTAACATTTACATAAAATTCAGATTTGGCTCAATGACGTGTGAAAAGGCAGTGTGGCATGGTGGTTAAGAACTGGGCTCGATGCCGGCCTGTTTTCCACTGCTCCCGATCCCATGAGCAAAGGTCTTAACCCACAAGGGCTTGCGCAAAATACCCAGCAGTGCAAATGGACGAAAGCTAAAATTGCTAAAAACTCTCTGGAACCGCCGAGTTCCTGTGTGAGGCTGTCTGCCCAGCGAGCGTCTGTAAACACGCACACTCACACTTACAGGAAAAACGCCGCTGATGATGAATGTATGAATGTAGAGCAGACCTTATGACATTGCTCTGTGAAATAAAATTCTATCACTTCTCTCTCTGTCTCTGTCTCTTGCTCCCTGTCTCTCTTTCTCTCTCTCTCTCTTCCATTGTGTTTGAGTTGTAAGGCACAGGTTTTGCATGTCTTAGATCTGTAAATAAACCAGTTTTGCCCTTCTAGCTTAAATTAAAGGGCTTTTAAAGTCAACCAGTCTGTCAGTCAGTCAGCCAGTCTCTCTCTCTCTCAATTTCAATTTTGAGGTGCTTTATTGGCATGACATGCACTGTTCTGCCAAAGCAGGAGTGGGAAAGAACAACAATAATAACAGAAACAATCAAATAAAAAAATCAACTCCACGACCTGCAAACTAATATACACATATTATTCACACAAACAATATAAACAACAATATACACCTACAGCCATATTTGTGCCATATGTAAAAAAACACAACTGCTGATGTTGACAGTCATTGCACTTTTGTATTTATGAAAGGTTGTCACATACAACACAGCTAGTGGGGCTGTGTGTCCTTCGCCCAGCAGGATGGGTAATTTTTATTTATCAGGAAGTGTGGCAAAATTTGGAAATAATATTTTTTAATTCCCTCTCTCTCTCTCTTGCTCTCTTTCTCTGAAAATGGACCAAAATTGCTTACATTTCTATAAATGTGTGTTTCTTTTTTGCTTCATAGATTTGTAAATGTTTCTGAGATTATCCAAATGTGATTATCTAAATTTATTTTTAAGAACTAGAAGCAAAAGTCTCAATTCTGTCATTAAGAAAGCAGAAACGAGGAAGGATGGTGTGGAAGATGATGGGTCACATGTCATGAGTTCCCAGAACACCCTGAGGTAGGTCACATGGTCAGCTGCATGCCTTTCATACCCCTTTATTGTTCATTAGCTCTGAAACCCGATTCAGCAGGTGAACATGTTAAGTTTTATTATTTTTTCCAAATGGACAGCATGGCTGTTTGCAGCTTTTATGTCTTTGATTAAACTGTAGCTATTCCAAACAATATTACCTTGAGCAGAAAATATATTTCAACATATCACAATCTATAAAGAAATAGATGTGGTAAATAGCTGCTTTTAGATATTCTGATTTTAATAAAATTATTTTCATGTTCTAATGGCTTATTTATTTATTTATTTATTTATTTATTTATGTTTCAACACCTCACTCCCGGCCTAGAACCATTGTCATTGCGTCTTTCAGTAATCTGGAAACAAGAAGATATAATGAACAAAGATAGACACAGGGAAACAGAATCATCAAGGCACCACATTTATGAGTGCTGCCCCTAGGGGATGGGAGGTATCTGGCCTGTAATGCAGACTTTCATTAAAGTAATTTGTGTCAGAACACTGGTCATCCTTTAACTTGCCTAACCTTTGTGTGTGCGGTGAGCCTATGGCACACCCATGTCCTGTTTACGGGGGGGGGGTGGCAGCGTTTGGGTTAGAAAAACCCTCACGCTTCCTGCATCGTCCCCTCGGCCGAGGCCCTGGGAATGGCAGGTCCCCGTGACCTTTTGACCCCAAGCTGCCAGGGAAACTTTCCCGGCGTTCGGCAGCAAGTGGCAGACGCAAACATTCATGGGAACGCAGAGACACAGAGTCTGCCGCTGGGCCAGTAGGCTCTGTCGCTGAGCGTTAACCTGTCCTTTGATCAGTTCTCCGAGTGGGATTCGATTCTACAAAGCAGCTAGTCAAGCTCAATGAGCGAATACACAGCTTGACCCTTGGCCCCCGACTGCATGCCCAAAGGGGAAGCACGCGAGGCGTGGCATCTCCACAGAAAACTAGGCCACAGTGACGAAACGGCAGAAACAGGAAAGGAGACACCTGGACAACTAGTGATGCGGTGCCGCAGTCCTGTGCTGTCTCTCACACCGTCCGAGGGCTGAGAGCCAGTGTATGTGAGTGTGTGTGCGTGTGAGTGTGTGTGTATGTGTGCATGTGTGTGAGTGCATGTGTGTATGTGTGTGCTTGTGTGTGTGTGCATGTGTGTGTGTGTGTGAGTGTGTGCGTGTGTATGTGCATGTGTATGTGTGCGTGTGTGTGTGCGTGTCCATGTATGTGTGTGTGCGTATGTGTGTGCATGTGTGTGTGTGCGTGTGTGCGTGTGTGTGAGCTATGTGTTTACAGTGATTAAGGGGTCATTTGAACCTCTGAGAAGAAAATTTGACAGGAAAATTACAGTGGAGTGGAAAGGAAGACATCCGTTTCACCTCTACACCCCCCCCCCCAAACTCCCCCCCTCCACGCACTGAGGGCGTTTTACACAATACTGGTAAATTCTCAGTGACACACAGAGTGAGAGAGAGAGAGGAAAAAGTTAGAGTTAGCACGGGACAAAGACTGAAAGAATCAAAGAAAGCGTGAGGGTAAACAGAGGGTGATACAAGGAAGTGAGGTAGTGAGAGAGAAAGAACAATAGAGAGAACAGAGTTGAGTAAAGAAAACAGGAGTGGGAAAGAGGAAAAGAGGATCACAGAATGAGAAGTCACACAAACGTGCATAATGTTATTTCCACGTTACGCATTCTGGCTGGTATTAAGCTCCAGGGTTATGTTATCCAAAGTGCAGTCGTGACCTCGGGCCGCGCCGGAGTAAAACTCGCTCTCACAAATGGAAATAAACAGACCAGAGGTGAGAGACACCCTACAAGGCTCTACCCCTGGAAAATAAAGTAATACATTCAGCTAATTTAACCGCTTATCCTGGCTCTCCATGTGATTACGGAGACGCAGCTGCAGACTGAGGTCAGCTCGCGGGCCGTGGGCTTTTTTCCGTGTTCTCTCGGACGCCGTGATTACGAGTCATTTCTCATGACCGATGCCCAAAATGACGGCTAAGCCGAGAATTCCTGTTGCGGGTCATGGCTGCGCCCAGACAGTACAGTTAGCGAGGGCCTGAAGGGGAGGGGAGCTCGCCGGCGCAGCGCGTCCCGTTACATTTCCAGCGCAGAGCTGGAGCTTACGTCAATTTCCCGCCCAGTGAATCACGCCATTGTGACCGCGTCTGCATGATCTGATCCCCTGCAAAGCAGTCCCGTCCTGGTCCCTGAATAATAATAATAATAATAATAATCATCATCATCATCATCATCATCAGCAGCAGCATCATCTTTCAACGACTTTTCAAAGAGTTTCCAGATAGAAAGAAAACAAGTTGGGAGATTCGGAAGCGGGAGCAATCATATTTTCTCACAGATTCACTATTTCTTTGTCTCTCTTACTTTGGGCCTCATTCACGAAACATGCGTACGATCAAATTTGATCGTAAACTGTGTGTAAGAACGTTTCCACGAAGGTTTTGGCATTCATCATTTTTTTCTTATCTGTATTTGTTCATGGCTGTTTCCTTATGCTAATCACATAAACAGGATTGTGCGTAAAATTTACAAACAGCCTAGCATTTATCATCTCATACATCTGGGATACGCACAGAAACAAAGGTCTGCACATCCGTCATGAATCCCATATTCATTTTTCGTCGGAACATTTTGAAGAACAAAAGTAAGTATAATTAAAGAAAAGTTTTGCAAATGAGGCCTGTTCTCTCTCTCTTTGTCTTTGTTCTGTGAGAGCTCAGAGGAGCATAACACAACCAAATTCATTCTTGACCGTTTGTTTTGGGAAAAGAAAAAGCTTTTGGATAAAACTTATCTGGGGGACTTAGCATTCCAGTGTTCCTCTACTCCTCCCACCCACCCCCCAAGTAGCCCAGCGATACTTTTTCCTTTTCTTTCTTTTTTCTTCCTCTCATAGTTTAGACAACATTACAAAGTCTCAGTTATTAGAGACTTGTTAGTAGTTTCATGAATGAGGAACAATTTTGGCAACTCGCTAGTAGATACAAGTGAAAAGGAGATAGCCAAGGCTGCCGGAGACTAGTGTGTCTTTAGTCTGCAGTAACATGGTAAAATAGCATGAGGCAAATGATATGCAGGGATAAAGAAGATGTTTCTCTGGCCACATACACACACACACAACACACACACATACACACACACGCACACATACAAACATACAGCATTTCCAATCAGCACTAGTGCTCTCAGCATACTCCTAAGTGCTTTGTAAGCACTAATGTATTAATGTATGCATGTATGCACACATGTACAGCCCTGCCCGGAGCACAATCATCAAACCCCACTCAGCATTCCATCAGAACCAGCGTGGGCAGGGGTCACAACCCCCGCAGACCACTCCTAATGGAGCTGACATTCCCCCTGTCAACAGGCCGCTTCAGGAATGCACAGGTAGGGTATTTATGGGGCAAGCATGTGTATGTATGCATGCATTTAAGCACATGCGCATGTGTGTGTGTGTGTGTGTGAGTGTGTGTGAGTGTGTGTGTGTGTGTGTGTGTGTGTGTGTGTGTGTGAGTGTGTGTGTGTGTGTCTGTGTGCATGTTTGGGTGTGTGTGTGCTGTGCGTGTGTGCGTGTGTGCATGTGTGTATGTGAGTCTGTGTGCGTGTGTGTGTCTGTGTGCGTATTTGGGTGTGTGTGTGCGTGTGTGTGTATGTGTGTGTGTATGTGAGTCTGTGTGCATGTGTGTGTGTATGTGCGTCTGTGTGCATGTGTGTGTGTGCACATGTTCGGATGAGCGTGTGTGTGTATGTGTGTGTGCGCGTGTGTGTATGCGTGTGTGTATGTGAGTCTGTGTGCATGTGTGTGTGTGCACATGTTCGGATGAGTGTGTGTGTGTATGCATGTGACGTCTTAGATAGGCAGCCAAAAGACAGCACGTATGGATGACAGTAACAACACCGCCATCTAACTTTGACTTTCAGGAAACAGGGGCGCCTTCTGCATGACTGCACGGGAAGCAGATGGAGTCTTCCAACCCCCCCCCCCCTCCCATACCCCCCCAGACATACCCATCTCCTTACTGTCCCTCCGGCAATGTCGGCCAGCTTGTCAATGTTGCCTTCAATATTTTGGCATGTCTTTCAACATTGCAAATCTTTCCCCGTCTCATGACAGAGAGAGAGAATTTAGAGAGAGGGAGGGAGGGAGAGAGAGAGAGAGAGAGAGAGAGAGAGAGAGAGAGAGAGAGAGAGAGAGAGAGAGAGAGAGAGAGAGAGAGAGAGAGAGAGAGAGAGAGAGAGAGATATGATTGAGTAGCACAAAAGAATGTTAAGTGCAATTTAAGCATATGTACCAAGTGAAGGATTTATGTGCTGTACGTGCTCAAGGCAAAAATAGTTTGGAAATTATTAAATGACTTCAATTAGAGCTGTAAAACAGGAGAAGGTTGGGAGGGAGAAGACTGTTGGGGGGCCAGGGAGTGGCTGTCGTCCTCCACCTGCATTTGTAGCTAGTCATATAAACTTCATCGTTGAAAAATGCTCTGAGCAGTAAGCTATTTATACCCACCTTATGGGTAGAAGAATATGGAAATGTGAAATGTGAAAGGGAATAGATACAGACATATAAATATTATGGACTGAGAGGTATAACAGAGCTGTCTACTGTTAAAGTACCATGCAGCAGAAGTTAAAGCAATTATTCGATACATTTATCAATCAGTCAACAAATCATTAAATCAATCAATCAATCAGTCATTCTTGGTCCAATGCAGTGCTTTCAAGAAAAGAATTGTCCTTTCATGAAATGACCCAAAGGAACAGCTTGCAGAGAGAAAAATATAATCATACATGATAGTATGTAAATAATATTTAAAAAAAACATTCCATTATCTCTTTTGGGCAGGCTATACTCATGTGAATGTGAGAGGTAGTTATGTTGCAACAGATGAACAGTATTGCAGTTACCAAGCAATAAGAACCTGGCCATTATCGGTCCATCATGGGCACATCACAGTTAGCAATAAGAAACAAAGCCATGGCAGACAATACAGAAATCCATACTCAAAAAGGATATGCTAGCTGCCTGTGTTTGTCCACCTGGAGCCTTACACTGCAACACGGTATCTGGGTGTGCTTATTAAAATTTTTAAATGTCTTATAAAGGGGTACTCCATCCAAGAACGATCATGCTGGTCACATGTCGGGTGTCATCTTAAAATAGTGTGAGACGTAGTACTTTAGCCCACAGCAAAGAACATGAGCAGAACCCCACCCAAAGTAATGACGTAACTTGAAAATAATGCCTCCCCTTTCCCCCATTTTAGAAAATGGATTAAAACAACAAATAGAACATATTACAGTACTCTCTACATTCACTTATGCCTTTAAAAATGTCACATTTAATAATGTGACTTTTGAAATAAAGAGGACAAAAATTATTCCTCAACATGATACTGTATTCTCCAAGCCTAAAGATAACTATATTCAACTAAACAATAAAAAGAGTTATATCCCAATTAAGTCATCACTTCAAGTGTTTTTTTTTCCCAAATGCTGATGAAAGATTTGGTTTAGACACACGGAACGCAGGTCATGCCATTTAATCGTAGCGCAAAACAGCCAATGTATGATTTTTGGGTAGAGCTACTCTTTAAAGCATACTGAAAGAGCTGGAGCGGTAATATTTTGTTCTGTGTGATGATCAGGGACTGTAATTGGAGACAGGCATTCGCTGAGTCTGGGGGTGTAATTAGTCTACGGGGTTTTATTGAGTTTCATATAAAGCTTGGAAATCCTCCCCTTTAAGATGTCGTTTATGGCATTCCGTAGGGCTGTCATTCCGGGGGTTTATTAAAAGCATGGACACTTGCCAAAGTGCCGCATATATGATTTTAATCACTGCCGACTTTCATAAAACCGTAATCTTCTTCCCTGATTAGGCAAAGGTCTGCGCAGATATTGCACCCGACAGAAAACGACATGGGTAATGGAGGTTTTGAAAACCTCTTAAAAGACAAAAAAAAAAAAAAAAAAAGAATATGAAGAACGGAATTAAGAGCACTGATGAAAGAAGTGCAGATGTAACTCATTTACGATGGCGCAGGGATATCTTCTCAATCTGATGTCATGGTTACTGTCTGTACCCGGGGAGGGAGAACAGCCCTGAGGTCACCGCACGCTGTCTGCTGCTGCCCTGGCTCCGGGGAGGTAGCCTGTCTGCTGGGGTCTACTTCCACCTCGAAATCAACAGCCGGTTCAGACCCGAGAACCTACCGCCAACCACTTTAGTTCACAGATCAAGTGCTGAGTTGCCACAGAAACCAGCAGACCGCACAGTCTCTAAAGCCCTGATCTAAAGCCTTGGTCCAATACTATGTTATAGTGCAGGGGTTTTCAACCGTTCCTGATCCAGGGGACCCCATCATAAATTTAAAAGGGGGACGTAAAGGTTTTATTAGGATTGTGAACTCTGCCTGTGCACGTGCCAGCTGACCAGGTACAGTACCTTCAAGGACCTGCAGGATTTTGTGGACCCCCAGTTAAAAACCAGGGTTTTAGTGTATTCTATATTGCATATTTACTATTACACATGTGAAACTAGATAATGCAGAATTATACTGTAAGGTTGATTGTCTGCTTCGCAAAAGGCTAAAGGCCCCGCCAGGGCTGACTGCAGCTAGCTGTTCTGCAGGGGACAGCCCAGGGGGCGGGGGATGATTCTGAAGGGCATGTTACTCCCCGCCGCTTTGCCTGTGTCATGACTCTATTTGCTCGCAGTGAACAGCCTCTGCCGGTAACACAGGATGCTGGTAATTCACTATGGTGAAGGAAATGAGCCAAATCAGCATTTTACTAATCGACAGTTTAACTGAAATCAGAGAATAAATAAACCGAGTATAAACTGGTGCCGAATATCTGGAGAACATTCAGAGATATTTCTTTTTAACAAGATATCTAATAAACCAGCTTATCAACCCATCACTCCTTTGAAGTACTCTCTCTCTACTTCAGCCACATCTTCCTTCCTTCTTCATTTTGCCCTCTCTCTCCCTCCCATGCTCTTTCACTTTGAATATCTTTGTACATCCATGTGTCTTTGGCTCTCTCCCATTCTCTACTTTCCCTCTCTTCCTTTTCATTTGCCTCATCCTCTCTGTATTCTCTGTATACTCAGTCCCCTAGAGCGTAACACACAGGCAGATTGTGCTCTTGGGACACTCAAGTAAAAATATCCCCTTCATTTAAATGTGTATCGGGTATCACCCATCGCTCTGTATTTGTGCTGTTTTGTCTTACAAATGATTGGGAACTGTGCCAGCTCCATGGCAGGTAGAAACAGGTAAGGTTTTATGCAAAAAAATACAGGAAATGTATGAAAATTAGAAATGAGAAGCAAGTATTTAAAATGTATCATACTCCTGCACACACACACACACATATAGACATGCCCACATATCTTGTTTTACTGCCATTTATATGATGAGATAAGAAATGCATTGGTTAGTAAAATGTCATCTATTTGTGTTAACTTCTTTTGGTTAGATGATCACGAAAGACTTGATTTATGTTTTAGGAAAGGCACGTTCTTTTTGGCAAATTTTATTTTGTGGGAAAAAAGACAAAATGTTCTGTTTGTATGAAATTGAGTTTGTACTACAAAAACTACTGCTTATACTACAAATACTATCAGGATAAGTCATAAACAATAATATATTGACTTACTCTATTCAGTCAAAATCCCATAAGAATTTTTAAACCTTGCGGCGTACTGGACCCACATATCTGTTTTCAGATGTTTCTGTGCATGTAAAATATCTACCACATAAGGTGCTTTTTGCTCAAAAAAATAAACAACTAAATAAACAAACAAACATGCCTGCACTTTTTCTGGTTGAAAGCAATTTTTTTTTAAGCGCAGTTAAAAGGGCATATAAAATAAATAAATTTGTAAATAAATCTGCAATAGTTCCCTTCCAGCCTCGTCTCACAGAATTATGGAATGGAGAGTGCGTGCGCCGGAGTCGTTTTTTTACGCCGTGTTCGTTCCAGAACGTGCGGGGAGGACAGCCTGTGGAGGTAAGTGCGAAGCTGTCTGAACCAGCCTCAGATTTATGTATATATAGCAGCGCGAGCGGCATAGTTTCACACCGACATCTCTCCGCTGTGGTGCAACTCGGTCGGGAGAGGTGGGTGATTGATTACACACTCCGACAGCCCTTGCAGAAGTGTGTCGTCACTATTTTTTTTATTTTATTTTTTTTCGGGAAGGAGAGGGTTTTTTTTTTTTACACTTTCTGTCTCCTCCCTCTCGGATCCCGTAAGCGAGATACTTGACTTCTGTGAACGGGATGGTAATGAGGAGACGGGCTGGAACCCAAGGGGACCGACACGCTCCAACGACAAGAATATCTGTGCTCCTTTTTTTCCCAGCATGCACTGCGTGGTCTGCGGTGTGAAAAGAAGCAGCTGGCGACACCACGTGTTTCAGAGAGGAGCTGTGGATGTCTACACTCTCCCGAATTAAAAGTGGGGTTTGCGTATGTGTGTGTGTGGCTGTTGTAGCAGACGATTGGCCACTCCAAATTATGGGCGGGAATCGGATATGCGGTGCCCCATATTGGGAGCCAAATTTAAAAAAGAAAGCTCTTTCTTCATCACCAGAAATGCTTGTGCTCTTGTATATTCAGTTAAGCTGTGAAGCACTTTTATGTACAACAATTGCATGAAAGGTGCGATATACAGTAAGTTATTATCATTTGTCTCTCAAAAGCATGCTATACCCCTCTGCTCCATAGTTCACCAAGTTGAAGCTGCGCAGTCTATGACTGACCAAAGCAATCAGTATACTGTAGCTCACAGAGACAGGGGCATCCCACTAATTAAAACAGATTTTGCCAGTAATGACTCAGTACGTTTACATGCACAGTTGAAATCAAGCTATATTAATAGCTCGATTTGGCCGAAGATGAGATTTAATTGAATTATTGTCGTTGTCCCAATATACATGACTTGGAAAGAATCAAATTATTGACCGAGGTGTGTCTGACTAAAGCTTCTTATAAATCCTGCTTTCTCCAATTTTGTCGCAACTTTTTTGAATAGTTTGTCATTCTGCGTTTTTCTTCCATCCATGTATTTTAGGATATTTAACTCCTTTAGTTGTGATAGCATGAAGTTGGTCTCCTCGTCTGTCCAGAAATGTGCTTTTTTCGCCATGATACTAGGGAGGGCAAAACGGAGCTTTAGAACGTCGCCAGCAGCGTATGCGCGTGAGCTCGACAATGCATTTCTCACAGAAAAGGTCGTTTGTCGCCTTTTTTTAGTTCATTACAGTGGTGATAGAAGTGACAATAATTAAGTGGTACTGCGCTGTTAGCCTTTATTGATCCCCTTACAAGGTTAATGTGAAGTAGCTAGCACAATCGGACAGCACTAACCCATAAAAATGTACTTTGAATGGTAGCCTACTTGCTCAATCGAACGGTAAATGTGAAAAAACATTCGGTCAGCAGCACCAAAATTTTCTGTCACACCCTCAATAAACGGCCGAAATCCCAGTAAAAGATTTAATTAAATCTTTTAAAGTTATATATTTTCTGAAACATTATTGATTCCGCTTAGCCACAGTAGTTGCTACTGTGCATGTTCCCTAATGTAAATTAGGGAACATGCGCAGAATTCCTAGTCCAGTTTCAGGCCGATTGAAGCGTATACACGCCGTAGTAAATCGACCCCCAACCGCATTATCTAGGTATGTTAGTCCGACTTTGAAAAATTCAAATTAGTACGATTTCAGTCGTACTAAGGTGTTTACTTGATTTTTAAAAGTCCAGTTTTAGCCGGACTAAAGCAATAATTCGACTTTTTTAAGCATCATGTAAACCCACTGACTGAATCTATGATGCACCACCCTGATGGCCAGAATTCACTGCACTGACCCACCCACTCCACTGGCTCTTATCTCAACAGCTACCCAACTCTCTAACATAACATAACTGTCTAGTTTATGTAGTTCTGGATGGTGGTTTTCAACATCACTGCCATAGTCAAGCCAAAATGGCTTGGAGAAATAAGTACTAACTGAATTTCAAATAATCTCCACCATGCACGCATGCTGACACACACACACCCACACACACACACACACATATGCACACACACGCAGAATCACACACATGCATGCACACGCACACACACACACACACACGCATACACAGAGCACAGAAAATGAATGAATATCGGTAACATGCAAGAAAGTTTAAAATAATTTCACCATCTACGATTTCTCATATGCTGCCCTTTGCTACTATTATTCTATTTAATGGTGATTGGTTCAACTGGTGACTGCTCTCCTAAAAGCTTGTTGGGGAACATTGTAATTGGACTAAGCTTGAAGCCAGGGTTCATTCTGTTCTCTTTTTCACCTGCCTGAGACTGTCATATGTGGAAGTGACTCTGCCTCTATTGTCGTTAATGTCATTCTCTCTCTCGCTTTCTGTCAAGATGGCTCCCATCTACTCAAGTCTGCCCTTACAATTCTGTCAGATGACCTAATCCAAGCCTCTCATGGTCTTCCTTTCAATTTCATACAGAAGTACAATACTTTGAGAAGTGCATATGATGGTTTTAAAATGTTATGTACTGAATCAGTTTCATCTGGTCAAAAGGATTTTCCCTGAAAAAAGAGTGAGTTAATTGCTCTTTGAGTTTAAAGTGGTCTAATTACATGTAAAAGAGTACAGCAGTGGCAACCCACCATGGTAGAGCTACAGTAAATGGTAAGAAAGCCGTAAGTGCTGTTCCTTCTCTACTGTAATTACAGTAATGTACTAAAAACTGACAATTAAACTCGGCAGTATGAGAGTCTGTTTGTCACAGCACCTTGACTACAGAGTGGCTGAGAACCGTGCGGTCTTTTATCTATGGGAATTATTATGAAGCTACATATTTGAATTTTCCCCTATGGTTATTGTTTTAAAATGTGGTGGGAGAGTTTCTAGAAAAAAAGAAAAGTAAATTAGATTACATATGGAAGTAGGGGTTCACACCTTTTGTACCCAATGGGGAAATTTCACCTATATGTAAAAAAAATAGTTTAATACGTTTAATAGTTCCAACTATCTGAAATGAAGATGTCATTAGAATTCAATTCCTACTCATCATTTTAGTGAAAGAATGTATCTTTTTAATTGTAAAAATACTCAATGGTGAAGACAAACTGTTTTGACATACATGTATTTAGGTCATAGTACAGGTTTAAACTGTCATTTTAGATTAATCTGCGCTGCACATTCCACTAAACCTTTGGAGCCCATTCTCTACAATGGGGGAATTGTTATATCTGGGTGAAATCGTGTTTGATGAGGAGGACAGACAAATCGTCTTGGTTAGTCATTTTGCCTGCTGTCAAAACCAGGCATGCCCAAACCCAAATTTCTGCCCTGTCCTGTATCACTTATTTAAAGAAATATGTTTTGAATCAGTACAATAAGGTTGAACATTTTTCCCCCATTAACATCATTTTCATTCAAGATGACGTTTTTTATTTTTTGTTTCACAGCCAAACTAAAGCTAATATTGGCCCCTGGGCCATAGTTTGGGAACCTTTGGCCTATGGTATAATAAGCTCTGTGTCAAGCCAGGACTTGAAAACACAAGAGTCTTTGTCTCTTCTACATTTTGGGTGCTACATTTCCTGTTACATTAAGGGTGGGGCGCACTGACATGTACCATGCGTTCCTGAACTGCTTTGCACTGGAAAATTCCCGACACACAGTTTCAACTATTATGCTTTCTCTCCCAAATCAATCAAAAAATCATAATTTGTCTGGGTACAATCCAGATTTACAGGCACTTTTTGTTTGGAGATCATTTCTATATCTGATTTCCTTCTTTCTCCAGATTTGGTATACCATTAAATGGTATTAAGTTAGCAGACAATCTTATCTACTCTCAAGAACACAAAAGTGTGATTCCACCAAGAAGGCACAGAAGGCCCATTTACAATCACAAAGTCCAAAATAATAAAAATAAGAGAAAATTTGCCTGGACAGATCAACAGTTATTATTGTCAAAAGTAAATACCACCACACAGCAAACCTATCTGCATATTGGAATACCTATGACACCACAATCCCAAGAAGAAATCCAAAAACAGACAAAAAAGGAAAGCAAAAGCAATACACTCAATATATCAAGTGAGCCCTCTCATCACTGCAACATTGCACTATCAATTTCCGAGAGCACAGACAGGCAAGCTACACAACTTCAAAGTGCTTCCTGCAAGTCACTGCTTCCTTCTCTGACCAGTCATCAGTCCACCATACAATCATGGTGGATTGCAGGAAAACAGTTCCTCAAACCTGCAGGCACCCAATTAAACGTGGACTCCGCCTCTAACACAAGAAGACAGGGAGAACCCTGCTGACCAGCCTGGCCAGTTAGCCACCCGAGATGCACAATCAATGTAGTGCTTAATTGTGTAGGCAGCAAGGCCCTGTGCCTACCAAGCCTACTGAACCCACACGTTGCTGTTATGCAACAGTCTGTGAAACTGGCATCCCAACATCCCGACAAGTGCTGGCGCTGGCTAGGATTCAATAATGGATAACGTCACAGCACCAGCTGCATTGTCACAGTCAGGTTGAGCCAAAAGATCAAGTGAGCCTTGTGTTGAGTCAGAGGTAGGTCCACAAAGAAAAACAGTTCCTGTTGCTTATTGCACAATATCTGTGAAAGCTATTCCCGTCTGATTAATGACTGATTCACCTGAAGTACTGATGCAAATAAAGTACCTGCACAACCACACCCAAATAGTTAGGGAGTGCAGTTCTCTAGCACAAAGGTATGTTTTTAGTTACGAAACATGGTGGTTTGGATATCACAGCAGTCTTCATAAGACAGTGAGAGTCACACCAATCTTTTTCTTCCCTGCTGTATTAGTTTAAATTTGAGTCTGGGCTGTTATTTGTTGTCTGCGCGCATTTCTTCCAAAATCCAAAATCATGTGTCAGGTTATCTCCAAATATAGAAATTAAGTAAAAGGCTGGTTTTGCTCAGATGTGTTTTTGAAGCTGAGCAAGTACTGACTCAGTAACATTAATTGGAAACTTTTTTTTTTTTTTTTTACAGAAAATTCATTATAATTTGGCACACAAGTAATGGTGCATGCTTTGAAATGAAGAAGATTGGTTGAATGACCCACACATGGACCCATTTAATATTTCTTGGAACAACTTATCTCAATTCATAGAATTGGATCTTTTTTTAATTTCTTTTTATTAAAGTAAAACAGCTACTAGAGTTTAAATGGAATCTAAATATTTGTCTCTGCAATGGTTTGTGAATTGTTATTTCATTTCTTTCTGATACTTGGAACAATTTAATGGACGCAAAACCATCACAGTCCTTTTGTTGATTCCTCCACCAGATGTGTTTACCTGTCTGTCTTTGGGCTGCAGAGGTGCCAATGTCACTCTTAATATGACAGCACTTAAGTATTGAGATCATTAAGGTCATAGTCCCGTTAACATGTAGCCGCTAACATCTGTGTTTTACAAGCTACTGGTAGTGTTATAAAAGCTGGCTGGCCCAATTGCATTGGCATGTATCCATCTGCTTTCTAAGGGGGTTGAAACACTACAATTCCTAATTGATAACTGGAGGAAAAACATATGAAATTACTCCAAATATGGATAACTATGAATAAATAACAAGTCAACCAAGACACCCCCCTGGAAAGCTTGTAAATTATTATCTCCATCGTCTCCCTCTATATATCTACAGGGTTTATGGCGGCGAGCCAATCTCCCTGATCTTGGGTTTTTATTCATGCTTCAGTCCGGCAAAATGTGTTATCTCTGGTTTCTTAACTCGCTGTCCAAACATAAAGAGAACAGCAGATTTCGATTCAGATTTAGCTTAAGATACTGCCATGTCATCCCAGTCAGAGGAGGTGCCAATCACAGCTCTGCAGCTTGATTGAAGTGTGTGATGTGCAGATACAATCTATCGTTACTTGCCTTAACGCCATTCATACAGTACAGTGTAACACAATATGAAACAATAAACAATGAACCAATGCTCAGGACATATTGATTTTTTATCCGTGCTTGTTATTTTAGGCTCTAATCCTGCTTGAGTCTTCAGGGGAACTGCAGATGAAAAATTCACGCCACACACTGTTGTACAGTATCCCTTTCACACTGAAGCAACGACCCAGGTAAAACCCGCATTGTCCATTTTGGTGTGAATGGGTCAACCCATGTTATATGACCTGGGACTAATGTGGGTTCGACATGGCTCGGCTTTGGTATGAAAAGGGTAACATGGGTTGCTCTACGCGGCACAGTTAGCTGACAAACCCTCAATGTTGTCATGTGTTTTCCTGCTCCAATCGGTGCTCCAAGTCTTACAACTGCCCTCAAGCAGAAATGATATTCCGAATTGTTAATATAAATGATGGAAACCATACTTGTGTAATTGTATTTTAGAACCCAACAACTCAAATAATCTTTATTTTCACTAGCTAGGTTCAGAAGAAGAGGATTGCTCAGTTGTCACAGGTAAATATGCAACAGCAATACATATTCAACAATGAATAATATGTTACTTAAAATGTTTTCTGACATAGATGTTATAAAAATAACAAAGGTGTTTGGTGTCAAAGCCTGTTTGTAAGCAGCATGAGGTCCAATTAAATATGATTTATGCCTAATTTGGAAATACATTTTTGTGGAATATAAAAATGCAGAGATGCAGATTTAATGGATAATTACAATAAATACAAACTATTACAACTCATAGTAATAGTAACATAGTAGTAGCAGTAGCAGCAGCATTTCAGGTAACAGCTGTCTTAGAACTAGCAGTATTGTGTCTTTTATATACTATAAAAGACAATATATTTTGCGTTGAATCTGTAAATGTTACATTACATTACTGTCATTCGGCAGACACTCTTAAGCAGCTTTTTACACAGTATCAATTTATACAGCTGGATATACAGTACTGTGCAAAAAATCAGAGATCTCTTTTATTTATTTTCCAATGAAAACAGCTATTGAGTACAAGTTTCTTTTTTTTTTTGCAGGAATTTTTTTCCATGTTTTCTGTAAGCACCTCCAAAGTTCAGCCTTCGAAGTTGGTTACATTGTCTGCTTCTCTTGCTCTGAGTAATCCCAAACACATTCGGTGATATTGAGGTCTGGATTCTGAGGTGACCCGTCAATTGTTCTGAGAACACCAGCAGTGTCTTAGCAGTGGGCTTGGGGGTCATTATTTTGCTGCAGAATTCATTTACTCCCAATCAAACATTATCCAGAGGGTACTGCATGATATATTTGTTTGTTTGTATTTATCAGCATTCATGATGTCTTCAATCAAAATCAAATCACCAACTGCAGGTGTTGATATACAACCCCAAACTTACACTGATTCTCCATCATGCTTGACTGATGGTTGTCGACAGTTGTTCTTCTGAAAATCTTAAATTTAGACTCATCGATCCATAACTTAATTGACACTTTTGGAAGTAACATTTGCTGGGAGGACACAGCTGTAACTTGTTTGTTGATTGGACGGACAGTATTTTCCCTGCATTATTGTCGGACACTGAAACACTTTATTGAGATGAATGGCTGATTTGAAATTGTATAAACAATCAGAGGGTCTCTGCTTTTGCGCAGTACTGTAATCTCAAGCATTTCAGACCTCAAGCAATTCACGTACCTTGCTCTAGGGCACAACAGCAGTGACCTACTTGCACCTGCAACCTTTAGGTTACCAGCCCAGGTCCCTATCCATTATACTACACTGCCAGTTAGGTTGAGGTAATGTCCCTTTGTTGCACTGGGAAGGTAATTGCCACGTTTAATACAATTACTCTTAAAAGCTCTAATGACATATCATGTACTACTGCCTGCCCTGGCCAACCTGGCAGCTAGCCTTTGGCCTCATGAATTGACACATGATATTGCATTAGTGGGATTCTAATTAGTTGGAAATAAAGAAAAGAAATCAGCCCACCTCTGCAAGTCTGGGAATAGCTTCACACCCAGCCTTCCCCTGTTTTCATAACCTCATAATTAGTTTGGTATGTCATCTGCTACCACTGAGACCTCAGATCACTGAGGAGAGCGTAAAATCCCTTATTATCACTGTTTCACCAGTTTTCTGTTTTATGATTCTTTGTTGCGTTTGATCAATGCGATTGGAAAAAAAACTGCACATTTTATATAAAGTGCATATTCTGACGATAATATCACAGCAACCAACTGCGGTTCAATGATCTGAGTGTTGAGCAAGTCTAAATAAAGCTGGAAAATAACAAAAGAGGCGGAAGGGCCCCGGAGTGGGAATAGATCTGCTCCGCATGGTGGAAACAGTGTTTACATTCGTACACAGTTATCCTGGAGCAAAGTCAGCCTAGTCACACTGTGCCACCTACTCTTGCCTTAAAACAAACATTTGATTGCTGTGTATGGAGGAGTGGTATGACATGGCCCGCCGATTCGATTCCTCTGTTGTTGTTTACGGTTGTCGTTCTGCAGTGGTGAGATTTTCTCTCAATTGATGCCAAACACTGAGTCTGTCATAACATATATATATATATATAGCTGTGTAAATGAAGACATGTCAGCTGTTATTCTGTCATTGGGAGTGATGTCATAATCACGGGCCTGAAACATTTCCACTGAAGAATACACCATGAAAATGCCTACGTCACCATGATAGCTGGAGATGGCCGGACTGCAAACTCTTTCTTACCACTGCTCTGTCCAGCCACTGCAACAACAGGGACAGCTATGATTATTTTTTTGTTTTGCTAACAATCCAAAATTTATGCAATTGTAGGAGAAACAATGCAGGTCTGTGAAGTTATGCTAGCTTAAGCACTTAGTAATCATTAATTGTACGACTTATAATATGCAGTTACTAGCTAAGATAGCATTCAAGTTGATGTTACTACATACCATCTAGTGTTAGCTGGCTATATTAGCCATGGCTACTTTTATTTAATGAAGTTAATTGATGCTAACGTTTTCTCTGTTAATGGTATTAATAATGTAAAAATGTTAATTTACCTAAATGGTCTTGTCAAGTTACAATGAATGTGGTCTGTATTTTATACACAGGTTATGAGTACATTGTGCATCACGTCCACAGGCTTTACTAGTTTGGATTAATCTAAAAATCATTAAAAGCGATATACACAGGAGGCATCCATTCTATTTGGATTACTGGGAACCTTCAGAAAGATGCACAAAAGTGACTGTAAAAAAGCGAATAACACCATTGCTGAAATAATTGCAATTTTCCCACACAGGAATTATTTAACTTTAATAATAATTTTTAATGGAAGCTCCACCTATGTCTAAGTCTCAGCTTCCTGGCATGAACGACCACATTTTTGGCTAAAATGTCCTGATACCTGGTGGAATTCATTATGCTCTTAACAAAAACTCCTGGACCACTGGCTGCAAAACAGCCCCAAAGCATCGGTTACCCAGCACATATTTGATGGTAGACATGGAGTACTTTCCCTTGTGTGCATCCTTTTGATGCCAAATATGCCGACGGTGTACATGGCCAAGTGTTTCAATTTTGGTCTCACCTGACAACAGCAGCCTTTTCCAGTGATAGTTCCCAAAACATCTGGCAGATGTCCACAAGTCCAGATGCCTGAATTTGTTGCTTGCTCTCAGTAAAGGCTTTCTTTGTGGAGCCCATCATACAAGCCTGTAGGTGTGGAGCTGGCCTTTTATGGTTGATTTTCAGACTTGGTGACCCCCCAAGATCTGCAGCTTTTGAACTGGGTAAAGCCTGGGATCTTCGTTCACTCCTTCACCATTTCCCTCTCTGTGCATGGCGACATCATGCACTTGTATCCTCTTCATGGCAAGTTTGCAGCTGTTGCAAGCCAGTGTGACATGTTTTGATTACTGCCTTATCGGTGCTTAGTGGTTTGTTTAACTATGTGTTTTTGTATTCATCGCCTGATTTGTATAGGTCAACAACCACCTGACAGGAAACAGAGGTATTTTGCATGCATGTTACCCCGTTTTTATGTGAAGTGATGGAGGCCACAATACTTATCCTTACACCTGAGATGAAATTAAATAAGTGGAACTGTACTGCAGATTTAACATAGTTTTTTAAATTTTATTTAAATTAGTCCTTTGGGGTTCCAATAATTTTGACACCTATCTTCAGTATTTCTCAGAAATATTTTTAAAAGAATAATGGTGTTAGAATAACAGTGTGTCAATATGTTTGAGCGTGACATATAGCTCATTATCTGTGTTATATGGCCTTTTTATCTAAATTTCATCAGGAGGGCCAATAAATGTGGATCTCATTGTATGCATGTTGCCACTTTGATAACATGGGAGGGAGGTAGGTGGAGATCTGCTCAGCTGCAGTTTGGGTCCGCTGTTCTTCTCAATCTCTACTAGAAGCCAGAATCTTTCAATTACTACTGTAGGTCATTATCTTCCCCAAAGTGAAATCCAGAGAATTTGTGTCACAGGAAATGGACTCTGTAAAATGACTTCACATTCATTTGTAAGAAGCTCTTATACAATATCAGAAAAAAACATTAACCATATGAATGTATCCACCTCAGACACAGTGCTGGCTGGACCTGGCTAACAACATCCCCAGACCAGTAAGTAAAATCCCTATTAAGCCAGATCACTTAAATACTAGAACCAGCTCTAGTTATGTATGCTCACTAAGAACCAAGGAACCAAGAAAATAGCCAAGGACAATTTCACGGTGTCTAAATAATACCAGGATAGCGCTACAACATAATTAAGTTATTTTCCATTTTTCATAAAAGAAACAGGCTCTAAACGCTTAATTTCTCTCTCTCTCTCTCTCTCTCTCTCTCTCTCTCTCTCTCTCTCTCTCCGAAGAGAACGGGGGAGTTAATTAAAACGTGAGACACTTCGCCGCATATTCTTAGCGCCGTTTATAGCTCGGCGGGAACCTGGAGGGCAAGTCTGCCGCTGTTTCGGCGGCGCCTCACACCGTAGAGCCGCGCTGAAAATTGGATTTAGCACTTGATTTCTCACCTTAATTAAAAGGGTGAGAGCGTTTGCACCGCTTTCCCGCGTGCGCAAACAAAATAGAAAAAGGGAAAAAAAAGGAAGAAAAAAAGAGAAGGAGAAACACCCTCGGAAAAATAACAGGATGTCTGCGTTCGCGCGGTTAGCCTGCTTGCCGTGGCCCGGATGTCACGATGTGTGATGTTTTGTCGGGGGCTGCGATGAAACGCTAATATGCAGATGCTTATGGAAGGGAAAAGTGTTAATATTTGACGTAAAAGGAAAAGAGAACAGGATCTTTGTGCTTTTACCGAGCAAGCTATCCAGAGCTTTGCCATAGCTCTCCACTTACACGATCCCTTAAAAATATATGATCATATTTGTGCTTGAATGTGCATCATCGTGGAATACTACTTTATATGCTCCCTTTATTATGATCTAATATAGCATTAAGGAATAATATTATGTTTGCGTATTACGAGGGATTTCAAAATGATAAAGTATAGGCTGTAAAAATCAGCATATTTGCATAACGCATCTAGTGAAAAATGCCCTATTTTCAGGCTTGGATAGCGAGAGCTAGTTACCAGCAGAATAGTGGTTAGTAGCCAGGGGGGATTGGTTCTATAGATTCCCTGTTCCATTGGTTTAGTGCTCTGCATTTGATCAAAAACATAAGTACGGGAGAGCAGTGGACCATACTCCTAATCCTGTGTGCACTTAATCAGAGTTGCATGTATAAGGAATTACCATTATCTGCAATTTAAAATGCAAATGTGCATCGAAATTTGGTGCCTATTAAAATCAGAAGTTCTGCCAGTGTGAATAGCGCTGAAGCCATGTCATAGTGAACGCCAAGTAGAAATCCAGAAAATATTTAAGATAATTGCACATTTTCTTGCAATTATATTGGAATTATAGATTTTATTGTATAACGGGGAATATTCCCTTAGGTTTACTATTTAATGTATTTCTTCTGTTTTGTTTTACCACCACAAACAGAAGATTGTTTGCACACGCACTTCTTGAGGGTTGAAAAGGACATTCCTCATCTGTTAACTGCACTTTACATATTTATACGAGCTGGGAATACGTCTTCTGAGCCATTTCTATCAAATCTAAATTCTCATAAATACTTTATCTTGGCGCTTAGTTTTTATTGCTTCCATAAGGGAACGTTGAGATCGTGGTTATTGATAGGATCATTAAGAGGACTGTGTCAGTCCCTCAGGAAACCGGGGTCATTTGTACACGCTGTAATCAGCACTTCTGTGGAAGGCTGGAAAAAAATCTGCTTCCCCGCACATCTTTCACGGATTACACAGTTCACTGTTAAAGAAAAAACTAAAAAGAGAAAGAGGGAAAGAGCGAAAAAGAAGCAGCAATTATATTTAACCTTTGCGTGTTCAAATGCGCACACGTGCTCATGAAAAGATGGGGAGATGGCAGTGATTGGCATAGGGACAAAAAAGAAAAAAGAGATGGCAAATGCTCCCGGGGGGTGCTTTTTTTGAAGACGGACGAAGGGGTGGGAGGGACGCGACAGGCCAGGAAGGGCAAGGCCAATTGGCCCTTGCGTTTGTGGGAGACATGTAAATTTGATGAAGGGAAATTAGGCTGGACGTAGCCCCGCGCCTCGTCTCAGAGCAGAATCAGCTGGACTCCCGCTAACATGATTGTGTCTTTGGCCTTCTTGATGCTCAAACCTGGCATGTATTGAAGAGGAAACCATTTTGTGAACATTTTTCATAATATCCCCTCAATTACTTTGCTGCTATTGATTGGGGGGAGGGGGGGGGGTGGTCAAAGATTGGAGTGGGGGGGTTATTTCAGACTTTTCTGATTGGAGGAAGCATGATGGAAGGGTTTGAGGTGCATTAAGCTTAATGAACACGTTCCAGTCCCTCTCGGTCAGTTCACGATCAATGAACTCGGCCTTGTCTTGATTTCCAGAGTGAAAGTAAATGACCAATTAAACTCTTTAACCTCTTGACCCTTTGACAATGTTTTGAGGGGAAAGCCATTCTCAGTCTGCAGTGGAGAGTAAGTAAGTAAGTTCTGTGTAATAATAATAATAATAATAATAATAATAATAATAATAATAATATTCCTGAAATAAGGTGATAATAATTCAGCAATGCATAAAATTAAGATAAATGAAAAGTCAGAAATGGAAATAACACAAATTAAACATTATATATTATAGTAATACAATCATCAAGAAAAAAAAGAAGGATCTGCACGCCAAAGCATTCCTTAAATTCTCATTTGTGATTACTTTTTAATTGAGGATTAATCACAGGCGTTTCAGTGTCAAGCTTTCTTCAGTGTGAAACATTTGACAATGGAAGGCAGCTATATTTAGCTTGTACATCGCTCTGCGAATGATAATTAAGTGTCTTAATTTCGCAGGTCACAGATAGCTCTAACAAAATACCATTCGAATAAATATAATGTAAAGCAAACACATATAACAGATTGAATTATTTGAAATTAGTTTAAGGATATGTAACCCTCTTTAAAAAAAGACTAATTGATTATCACTTTATTCAGTGATTATGCACTTAAGTCTGAGTGCAGTATCATATGAAATTTTATAATAATATAGTACTTAATATTTGGAAAAATACAAATAATTACAAAAACTTAATTTTTAAATTTCCTAACAATAGCAGAGATTGTCAAGATCACAACATAATTTGAGAGACTGCACAGAAAAAAAGGTTGATTTGTTCAACCATATTCATGATATTTAAAGAGGGAAGTGGAGACACAATGTAAAGTTCTTTTCTGGAGATGGTGAGTGAATAGCTCGCTGGGGTATTATGAGTTATGCAGTCTTACTCATTTACAAGCTTCCATTTACATAAAATGTAAATCAACAATAACAATACTGTCACTCGAAACAACTCACTCACTCTTACTCTCTGCCTCCCCCCCTCCCCCCCCCTCTCTCTCTATCCATCTATCTCAGGTTCCTGGGTCCCTTGGGCGTCTCTTCTGTCACATATTAACATCTGAATGGAAGGTCAAGCATACTTCTGTAAAAAATTGAGAGGGAGCGCAAGCTCATGCAGCATAAACATGTCACACCCCTGGCCACCTGGAGGAAACTGGCTGAGGCCCCCTCTCTATGGCAAAGCAGGGAAATGCTGCACATACAGGCACACTACCATGGAGTTGAAGCACGCCATTATGAATGGCCAACGGCCATTTTGTGTCCGTGTAAACTCAAACAGTTCCATTTATCAGATTCTTTGCATTAAGCTTAAGTAGGTGTCTTTTGATCTTACAGAAGTTTCTTCAACAATCAGGCCTTCTTATGGAATGGAACCATATGAATGGTAAATGAACATTCAGATGTCAAAACTTGGTGAGGGGATGGGTGGCCATTAATGCAAATGAAATATATTCAAAACATATTGAAATATCAAATATTGCCATATTTCACAAAAAGATGTCCAAATACTAATTCGCTCAGGCATTATTGACAATATACTGTATACTCCCACGGAAATTGATTTATAATTATTTTTCAAAAATTCCTCAAATTTACCATGTAGTTCAGCATATTCAACTTCCATAGAGTAGGATGACAGCACATTTAATGGAAGGATAAATATCAGTGGCATGTTCCTTCCTGTCCTGTTCTGGTTTCAGTGTTGTCACAGCTGCAATGCAATGGGTGCTTCTGCAGTGCTCCCCCTGCCTGTTATCTCCCCAATCTTAAAATGTGACTCTGACCTCCAAGTGACCGCTCGCCATTACCCACCCGCCTGCTTCTGTCTCCTCGCACACAGCAGGGAACGCTCTATTAAAAGACCGTCTTCTTCTGAGGAAGGAAGGACGGGACAAAGAGGATCTTCCCTCAGGAGGGGAGGTCACATCCAACCCAAAAATACCTGAGCCAAGGGTTCTGACCCCTCGTTTGCCCTCAGTGACCTTCGGACGCCTCTCTGTGGCTGAGGAGAGCTACTCAGCCTCTGGCTACAGATGAAAGTCAGCCCCACCTGACTGTAGGTTAGCTATACCTGAGGTGAGTGATAGGCGTTTCTGCCAATCACACCTGGCTGTAGACTAACTATACCTGAGGTGAGTGATAGGTGTTTCTGCCAATCACACCTGACTGTAGACTAACTATACCTGAGGTGAGTGATAGGTGTTTCGGCCAATCCCACCTGAATGTAGGCTAGTTATACCTGAAGGAAGTAATACTGTAGGTGTTTCTCCTGATTCCATTTGACTACAGGCTAGCGATAACTGAGGTGTGTGAGAGGCATCCTATACCTTCATGTCCTATTGACATGGCCAGAAAGTGTCTTCAGCAATGCCTGCTCCGAGCAGTGCTCAAGGTCTCATTCCAATGCTAAAAAAGTGTTGTAAATACAACCACCTATATAAGAGAGCCCATATAAATCCCTCACCCCTTAGTATACTGAGATGGAGGTACTACTGGTGAAATGTTTATCTAATTGCTGTGACTGATATTGGTAAAGTAAAGAACAAACAACAAAGAGAAACTCCTTGTTATGCTCTGTGTAACAGATAAGTAAAGATGCGAGTAGTCCCTCAGTGCCCCTTTGAGCAGGTGTTCTGGAAACTCATTTGTTAGGTGTTTTTAAAAAAAATAATTCCTGACATTGCACTGTAGTTTATATACATTGTTATATGCTTTGTAAAGCTTTGGCAACACATATATTGAAATATGTGTTGCCAAAGCTTTACAGACCATATTGAATTGAATTGAATTGAGAGAGAGACCCAGTGCATCATCTCACATCTCTGCTATGTCCATCTGCCTCTCTCTCAATCTGTCTTTCTCTCAATTTCTTAGATTTTATTTTACTTTTTTATTTATTTTTACTATTTAAATGTATTTCTTGGCTTTTCTTTTTTTGTTGTTTCAAGAATAATTGACTGGCTTATTTGGTAAAAGATTTGATGAAACCAAATGCTGAGTGCAAACATGTAAAAAAAAGGGATTGTCAAACATCCACACTCTCTCCCTCTGTCCTCTTTCCTCCTTCTCTTTCTCTCTCTCCCTACCCCTGTCGCTCTCTCTCAGCCTCTGGACCCTGATTCATAGGAGTCCTGGTCTGGAGATTGGCTTAGAGGCTCATTTCAGTGTGCCCTGGTAGCCCTGGTCTCCCATTTTTGATCCTTGTCCTCTCTGCTCCTGGCCCACTCTATTTCAGTGTCACTCAGCCCAGCCTGTGGCAGTAGTAGAGGAGGTGAGGAGGAGAGTCTGTGATATGGTGAATCACAACTCCTGTCCCCCCTGTGAGGGGGAGCAGCTTTCGGGCTTAGGGCTCCAGTATGACATCTGGGCATGCCAGTCCGCTGCCCGTTGATGTGCCAACTTCCAATCAGCAGCATCTGGAACCTGCCAGCCGTCAGAATTACACTCGCATGCACACTGCAATGAAACAGACTGTTTCTTCTGAATGTCTATATTCAATTTGGATTCCCATTTGTGTGTGCCTGTAGCTTATATTTGTCCATGTGTGCATCTGTGTCACTGTATTTATTTTCTCCTTAAACAAGCACTGTGCTGCATAATTTCAAATTTTTGCCTTTCTGAAATATGAGTTGAAATATGAAATGCTCGGGAATGAGTTGTTACAACTCATTTAAAGAATATTTTAAAAGTCACTTAGGAAATATGTGTCATCAAATCATTTCAGTTAACTGAAGTTTTTATTTTATTTTACAGTGTATTGTGTTGCACCCTCCGCTAACCCCCCCAACTCTGAGTTGTGGAGGAGATGAGATCTTTTTTTTTGGGAGATGTCAAATTTACCAGGGTCACAGAGTGGGGCCCTGGGGCACTACTGAGCCAAGTTGAGTTAATGACACTGAGCGCATCTGTTAGAGAGGGAGAGTGACCTCTGCTCTGCTAATCGCCTAAGAAAATGCCTGACTCAGATTATGACTGTCCAGATGTTCTGATCTGAGGCACTATGGCAGTTAACATACTGGATAAAAGCTTTTGCAGCATAAATGCTTTTTTCTTGTAACAAAATACAAAAAGGACCTATTAACTAAAATCAAAACAGGTGTGTAGGTGTAACAGCACAAATTGTGCAAAAAAGTGTTAAAATTAAAAATGAACTACATGCCTGCAATTACACACTTCAAGTAAATGTATGTGAAATACTGCCCTTATTGTAAGAACATATCTGTAGGAAAGGCTAGTATTTAACATACATTTACTAGAAATATGTATTTGCAGGGATGTAGTTCATTTTTAATAACACTTTTTTTTTGCATGATTTACGCTATTACATTACAGGCATATTACACCTCCACACCTGTTTTGATTTTAGTTCATAGGTACATTTTGTGTTTTGTAACAATTGACATCTCAGTGTGTTTTTTCCCATCCCTGAATATCCGAGGGCCCCACGATAAGAGAGCCAGCGCAGGATGTGCGCCAGGAGCCTGCAGGTCACAGTGGCGCGGTGTGACCTCAGAGCGACCCCAGACGTGTTCGCGGTGTGAACTCAGCCCCCCTGGCTCATTGGCTGGAAACCAGAGAGACCCTGCTTTTATTATCAGATTTCTGCGGAATAAAAAAAAAACCCCAGAAATTTCTTACATGCTAATTAAATTCAGGCCTGACAGCGCCGTTGTCCTGGGGGTACCCTTTTGAACCCGGGACCAGCCTTTCCGCTTTTCGCGCGTGGCTGAACAAAACGGGCTCTGATGAAGCAAGCCTCTTCGAGGGGGCTCGAAAGCCTTTCCGCCGTCTGCATTCGACACAGTTTTTTTAAAGCCGGAGTTCACCTGTTGAAAATTAATCTCATATATAGTTACAAAAATCTCCTGTATCTTTACAGAAATTCATTGAGCCACTTTGCGGTTATAGTTCTGACTCGACATAAAATCCCTGGGACTGTAAAGCATGACCACAGTCAGCGTATTCCTTTGACTTGTCTGATTATTAGTGACTTATCTCATGATATTACTGACAGTTCCTCATGCATGAATGGAAGTTATAATACACAATCCCCCCTCCCCAGACCTTACCCCACACCGTGGCTACACTCATAAAATCAACCATTCTCTTGTGCTGACTATTTATTAAATTGCCACGAATCAGATTGTGTGGGGCTTGATCAAATAAGATCATTTCCAATGGAGCTCATGAACAGTTCATTACAGTCCCATGTTCTTGTTGAGGCTCACGCGCATATTTTGGAAATTCTCTAATGTTCTTTTGGAGAGGCTAACTGTGAAGCTGCATTCACATGACAAGAATCAAATGCTACAATCAACTCCAGCAAGGCAGTGACAACACACGAGAAGAATGAAGTGCTGCCAGCTTTTGAAACTTGACGTCATCCATCCAGGAAAACCGTTGGTTCAGAAAACTGAAAATCCTGGCTTGGAATGTGATTGGATGCACTGCTGAAGGTCAGCTTCAAACCAGCTGAAACGATATCAACTTTGAGGATTGCAATTCAGCATTAATTTTGAGCTCTGTGCTAAGTCGGACATCAAAACTACATCTATAGGAATTGAATGGTTTGAACCCGTGTTGAGCATTTTAATGCTGATCATGTGCAAGCAGCTTTTGGCTCTGCCACTTTAAACAGCTGGCCTGAGCTTCGTAATTGACCTCATCAGCAAAGCTTTTAAGCGTAACTCTTTTCTTAATGGTCACCCCACAGTACTCTGCATATTTATATTTACTGTATATAAATATTTATATTTATAATTTATTGATATTATTATATTTTTCATTTTCCTTTCTTATTCCTCTTTACAAATTTTATCATCCTATTTTTGTTGTTTTGGTTCTGTCCCTGTTCTCTTTGTGTCTGCACCCTGTGGCTCAATGGCTTTGTTTGTTACTGTAAATCTCTAAATGTTTCATGCGTAGGCAAACGTAGTGCCCACTGTGCACCTTCAGGTCTTTTCTGCCTGTAATATATGGTCATAGTCCATCGCGTGTTTGTTTGAAAGCTAAAGCGCTCTGGCAGTCCGGAGCTTTCTCTTGTGACATATGGCCGCCCTGCGGGAACAGCCTATATAAACCACTCTGTTAGTCAAGACTAGGCGGTCAGCTTGATTGCCTTTAAGAGCGGAGGAATAATTTTCAATTTTTTTGATTCAATTTGGGGTTTTCAGTTCTTTTAAATTCCCCCTGGAAGTTGTCCGTTGTGAAGCACTCGGTGACAACCTGTTTGTACAAGTTTTTGCTTTGCAAAAATAAATATGGATTGATTGACTATTTCTGAAAAGAAATCAATCAGCCTCAGAGTAGCCTGGTGATTGTGTGTGGGCACATGGGCATGGCTGAGGGAGACGGGCAAGCTTTCTGACACGCACCAGCCTCAAGCACTCGCTTCTGGGAAAATGCCAATATGGCCTCTTTGGACTCAACTTACATAGGCGTGAAATAGATTCTAATGAAATGCTCTTTCTTTTTTTCTTTCTCTTCATGCCTTCTCTCTTTATCGCCCTCTCTCTTTCTGACAAAAAGGTACTATGAATGCAAATCCAAATCTGAAAGCCAGGTAGTGAACTGTTGTACCTTTTTAATGGAGTGAGATCCTTTACTTAAATGACCTCTCATGAATGAAGGAACGAACAAACAAATGAACGAACAAACAAATGAAGGAACGAATGAATAAATAAATAAATAAATAAATATTCGGATGCATAAAGCAATGAAAATGCATACAGGTAATTTGTCATTTTGACCCCTTTCTGAATGAGCATGTGTTTCAGGCTGTGCTCTTCCCTCTTCTTTAAAATGCATCTCCATCAGCAAATACGTCCACATTCCCTTCTAAGCCCTGTCCTTGATCATGGATGAAATTTATTCATTCATGAAATATCATATTTATGTAGAAGCAGTAGAAATCTTTCAGGGATTTTTTAAATAAGTGAGTGGACTGTCAGACTACTACCAATGGCGTGGGTATCGGAAAGAAATAACTTGAAAGAATTTGAGAGTTTTAGAAGGTGCATAACATTAATCTTCGGTCTTTCAGTTGGCTAATGCGCTATGCATAGAAACTGTCCCGAAACTTTAATACCAAAAAAAAAACAAAAAAACATTTCGAATGATTTAAAATACAGACTTGAATATAATGATTTCTGGTCAAATAGCCATGGATTTTATCCTTCTACTTTATTTTTTATATGTGGTCGTTTTAAGAACCTGTCTTACCTGATTAGTTAGCGTTCAAAACTTTAGCTGCAAAAGCTGTTCTCTGAATGGCTTGAAATATATTTTGTACCTTATTAGCTCTTTATACTCTTTGAAACCAGAATAGAAATAATTCAGATTCCCCTGGCCTAGATACTAGAAAATCCTAAAAGAGGAATACCAATTGAATCTGAATAATTATCTAGCTACATATAGCCCTTGCTATGGAAACTGAAAAAGTTTTACAGAGAGAGTTCTCTCCTTGAGTGGTTCCGATATTGGTGCTGCTGGTGGTGTTGGTTATAGGCCATACAGAAGTAACAGCTGAACACACACCAGGCATCAAATGCACTGACAACGATTTATTCTAGCAATTTTAACCTGGTGGATGATTAACATGACAAGAATCTGACCCAACTTGTTGGCATTGGAGAATGAGGCTTTATGTACCATAAAATGGGTGGGGCTATAGTACATAGCAAAATGTTCAGTAGTTGTTTAACTTTAACAGATCATATGAGTAATAGTGATCATATACTCTCAACATTCTCTACCAGGGTAAACAGTTCTCAGAGTTTATTTAACAGTGATTTAACAAATTTTACTGTGTAGACGCTGTGTATATCATTCCTCATAATTGGCTTAATGATTTGAACCAATACTACTATTTTATGCTGAGGAGAGGAAAGTATAGATTTTTTCAAACAAGTCTACTGATTTACAACACCAGACACAGTGTCTCCACAGGGATACCGGGCCACTCTTTAGAGTGTGAGAGGCTGAGTCAGAGATATAGGGCCACTCTTTAGAGTGTGAGAGGCTGGGTCAGAGATATAGGGCCACTCTTTAGAGTGTGAGAGGCTGGGTCAGAGATATAGGGCCACTCTTTAGAGTGTGAGAGGCTGAGTCAGAGATATAGGGCCACTCTTTAGAGTGTGAGAGGCTGGGTCAGGGATATAGGGCCACTCTTTAGAGTGTGAGAGGCTGGGTCAGGGATATAGGGCCACTCTTTAGAGTGTGAGAGGCTGGGTCAGAGATATAGGGCCACTCTTTAGAGTGTGAGAGGCTGGGTCAGAGATATAGGGCCACTCTTTAGAGTGTGAGAGGCTGGGTCAGAGATATAGGGCCACTCTTTAGAGTGTGAGAGGCTGGGTCAGAGATATAGGGCCACTCTTTAGAGTGTGAGAGGCTGGGTCAGAGATATAGGGCCACTCTTTAGAGTGTGAGAGGCTGGGACAGAGATATAGGGCCACTCTTTAGAGTGTGAGGGGCTGGGTCAGAGATATAGGGCCACTCTTTAAAGTGTGAGAGGCTGGGTCAGAGATATAGGGTCACTCTTTAGAGTGTGAGAGGCTGGGTCAGAGATTTAGGGCCACTCTGTAGAGTGTGAGAGGCATTGGTCAGGGATATAGGGCCACTCTTTAGAGTGTGAGAGACTGAGTCAGAGATATAGGGCCACTCTTTAGAGTGTGAGAGACTGAGTCAGAGATATAGGGTCACTCTTTAGAGTGTGAGAGGCTGGGTCAGAGATATAGGGTCACTCTTTAGAGTGTGAGAGGCTGAGTCAGAGATATAGGGCCACTATGTAGAGTGTGAGAGGCTGGGTCAGGGATATAGGGCCACACTTCAGAGTGTGAGAGGCTGGATCAGAGATATAGGGCCACTCTTTAGAGTGTGAGGGGCTGGGACAGAGATCCAGGGCCATATTTATTAAGTATCTGCGGGGCTTTTATAAATGCTAATGAGACGAATAGCGTCTTTCCATATTTACTAAGATACATTGAAGGTTTGCGCTGGTACAAATGACAGAAATGCGGCATCCCTAAAATTTGCATGTTTGGGTTAATGCATATGTATTTTAGGGTGGTCTGATGTTGGACCACAAAAATATGGGAGGAGAGAATTGAAATTTATGCATATCACCTGCTACAGCTAATTTTTCATGACTGGTGGCCATTGTGGCGAAGGTAATTGCGCCAGTTTTTTTTTTACATCTGTGAAAAGCGGTTGTTAACTTTCCAGCTCAACATCAAGATCAACATGGTCATTCCTAAAAGGAGACATCATCAGCATGCTAGAGTTAGGGAACGTGCCATAAATATAACAGTTTTTGGATTTTGGTCATTTATTCATAAAATATTTTGCCTAACACTATAACATTTTACATGTTAGCAGTCTAGTTGTTATCCGCTTTCGTTGCATTCATAACTTAATTAAGGCAGGTACAATTACAAAAACTGTAGATGTCGTACCATGCCCTGGCACAATGGCAACAAATCAAAAAGTGTTTTGGTCGGCATCACTGTGCCATACTGATAAGGTGAAGTGAAAATTAAGGTATTAAACAAATATAAAGAAGGGACAACAAAACCCATTACAATCCCTGTAAAGAGAATGTCCCCTGGCTGGACAATTTATTATTATTATTTTTGTTTCTTTCCCGAATGCCTTTGTGGGATTTACTCTTAAATGTTTATGTCTGAAAATGGCTTCCACGCAGCAGGTGAGAGTGAGTCATTTTTTGCCTTTTCATTCTGCACAACAGGAATGTTCTGAAAAAGCAAATAGAGTGGCTATTTTTTTGGCGGGGGGGGGGGGACTTGCAGAGTGGGGGTGGTTGTAAAAAGACAAAAGTGGCCTTTTTCTTTCATGATTTTGCTCCAAGAACGAAGAATAAATAATTGGCCCCTTGAAAGTGAATCATACTTAATGTATCCAATTAGTATCAAAATGTGTCCTCAAAAATACACACAAAAAAAGAAACAAGGGTCCTTTGATAGCTGTGCACATCGCAGCGCGACGTTCCAGCTCTCTGTCGGCCTTCCTCGTCTGAGCCTTCGGGAAATATCTCCACGGATCAAAAAGATTGCACGTATACAAGTCGCACTATCAAATCCGGGACGTCGTAAAATAGAAAAAAAAGGAGAGAGAGAAAAAAAACACAAAATATGAGAAGGAACCCATTT
>NC_049203.1:43345737-43420737 GCF_013347855.1 Anguilla anguilla | reverse complement strand
TTCACAACCCGCTAATCTTTTACATTCAATCCATAACATGGGTGGTTGAATGTCATTAACGTGCTGCGTTCTCTAATTTCGGCACATTAAAATTACACTGTAAAGCGATATCCCACCACGTACTTCAAGTAATTGCAGTTCATTACCTATTAAACAGCGAGCTGCTGCTGCCGCACCCCTCTCCGCACGCGCGGGGGCTGAGGAACCTCGACGCGCTTGCCGGTGTCTTTTCATCTTCGTGAACATATGTTTCCGCGGAGAGCCCGACTGTTTAATTAAGACGTTCGGCTCGGCTTGATACGCGGGCTCTCGGATTTTGTTTTTGCGAGTTTCGGCGAGGGTTTTTTTTTCCGGCGGGTTCCTCCGCCCCCGGGGCCCGCGTGAAATGGGATTAGGGGCGACGGGCGCTGAGGAACCCGTCCTCCTCCTCCTCCTCCTCCTCCTCCGGCGGCGGCGTTCTGTCAGTCGCTCCGCGGGCCGACGCGAGCGAACGCCGCCGCCGTCTCTCAGCTGCTCGGCGGCGCTGACGCGGGAGGTTGGGAGGCTTCGCGGAGGCACAGAGGAAAACCTGTTCCTCTCCGGCGCCCTCACAGCTGGGCTCCGTCACCGCGCCGGGACCAGTTATCGACAGGCGTGGGCGGGGCCTAACACGGCTCTGTCTTTTGTGACTGCCCCCCCCCCCCCTCCCTCCCTCCCTCCCACCACCCCAAATATCCTGCCTGGCAGAACATGAATGTTACGGGAGAGCATCTTCCTCAGATCCTCTGAGCTGCGCGAGGAGCTCCAAAGCCGCGGTGCTATCCGTGCCGCGTATTAACCGGATAACACCGACGGCGGACCCTTTTCGATTGGTTAATCCTGTCTCTCGGCTTCCGGAGGGCCTAGTGGTCTCTCACGGCTTACAATCAAACCTAATTTTACACTCTGGAACATATAAGCTGTCAATTCACGTTTGGGAACTTACAGTACATCTAAGAATACATTCTGAAGGCTAGTTAGCTGTAACTGTAAATCTAGCAGGCTTAAAAACAGGCTGACTAGCCAGACTAAATCTATGGCAGCTTAGCTACCTGGCTATCTGTACCAGCACCCTTTCTATTGCCATAGATCTTAGTACTTACGTAGCTCTCTTTGAAATCGCATCCACTGGAAACTCCTGTTACAGATATAGATCGTCCCAAATGCAGAAATAAAGAAGATAGGAAGGCAGACAGTCCTGTTTCACGGTCTCTGTCAGCACCTGGATGGGTGATGCTAATATTCAGGACAGAAAGTGACCTCACTCTCAACCGCCATTTGTTATGAGAACCCGTCCATATCTAACGCAAAGCAGAAAGGACACAGATTCCTACTCTTGTTACTGTATTGAAAAGCTCAACTGCGTATCTAAGCAAGTGCGTGTGTGCATTTGTGTTCATGTGTGTTTGTGTTTGTGTGTGTGTGTGCGTGTGCGTGCATATGTGTGAGTATTTTTTCCTTTTTTCAAAATCGCACATAATATAATTTTCCAGTGCAATTCCCTCATCTCAGAACATCTGTCAGGCGAGCAGATGTTCATTTTTCTCTTTGCAAAAAAAAAAAAGAAACAGAAAGCCCATTTCTTCTGATCATCTCAAAGAAACATCAAACACAAAGGCTTCCTTAATACATAAAACATGTGTATACATGCATATTCACACAAAGGTGCATAGACACACACACATGCACGCATGCATGCATTCATGCACGCACGGATGCACGCGCACACGCACATACACCATACGCACACACACAAACACACACATCCACTGCAGACACTGAAAAACCTGTAAGTTTATCTGAAAATTACAAGAGAAACAATGTGTTGTAGAACAATGCCTATGCCCCCCCCCCCCCGTGAGAAACGCTGAAGGAACGTATCAATCCCGCTGTACTGATGAGACGAGCTGCACGGGCCTGAAATCCCTGTGTCAGTCACGTCTCGCGTGTCAGGATGACACGGCTGCTGTTCTCAGCTTTTTTTTTTCCCCCCATTACTACCCAACATTTCTATTTCTGGGATTCCATCACCACGTGCTTAGCAGATGCCCTTGATCAGGGCAAATCGGAATCGCTCGCATTTTCACGTGTCGTCCTTTTACGCATCAGGGTATTTCTGGAAACGATTCAGGTTCCGCGAACGGAGGGCCACACCAAAGCCGGTCGTTTTTAATCAGTTACATGTAAAATAGGACGGCGGCCAGCGCAGGATGAAAGCGCCAGTGTCTGCAGCAGGGCCGAACATCCCAGTGGAGGCAGAGGAAGGGCCAGAGGAGTGGGATGCAGAGTTTGCAGAGACAGAAAGAGCATTTATACCGGTGCGCTTGATCAACTGTGCGGAATTAGGCGTGGCCCTCCTGTCCACGAGGTCTGCTGTTGAGCTTTTCATAAGTAACTTGCTTGAGAATGCAACAGTGCAGCCCTGACCCCGGGTGAACAGCCTAACATTACATTACATTACAGGCATTTAGCAGACGCTCTTATCCAGAGCGACTTACACAACTTTTACATAGCATTTTACATTGTATCCATTTATACAGCTGGATATATACTGAAGCAATTTCGGTTAAGTACCTTGCTCAAGGGTACAACGGCAGTGTCCTACCCGGGAATCGAACCTGCGACCTTTCGGTTACAAGCCCAGTTCCTTACCCACTGTGCTACACTCCGTCCTGACTTGTCTAAATGTTTGTAAATATGATGTCAGAGTTGCCAGATGCAGAAGAATCCCTCACAAGTTGTAGCATGATTACGATGTCGTACACAATATATAGCATATTGAAATCCTCAGCACTTGTGTATACTGAAATGTCATTTGTACATAAGTCGTTTTTTAAGCAACTTATAATGCAGTTATTAAGCTTGAGCTAATTATAATGTGTTATATTTTTTGCACTTTTTCCAGCTGAACTGCCATGAGCTGCACCAAGCCTGTGTCAGCCTGGGAAAGAGCTCAATTCCAGATTCAATGTTATTGTACCTCTTTTTCTGATATTAAAACGGCTCCTTTCCTCTTGAGGCCCGTGACCCTGCCGTAAACCCTCTCAGACACAAAGCAGAATTATGGCGGATTTGAGAGGCTTCATTTCCATTCCGCACATTTCAACGAGAACAGCGCTCGCTCAGCATCGATAATCTTACTTCATCTCACTGGAGGCATACCTTTCGCAATATTGATTTAATTTCCAGCGATGACAGCTGCTGATCTCACGGTAAGCTCAGAGTTTGGTTTCACGTTGTGAAATGGCATTACGCGCCATTTTAGCGAGACACGCCCAATGAAAACTAACGCTTGTATTGTGCATCACACTTGTGTGAACTGTGTCATTTTTTATGCCTATAAACAATGAAATTCCCTCCACAGCAAAACACAATGATTGGTTAAAATTCATGTTTATAACGTAGCTATCATATGGCAAAAAGTCATATGATAGCCATTTTGGGCTCATGAAACTCAATTTTCGCAACATTAATAATATTACACACTTCATCATGTTGATAGTTTAAAAAAAAAAATCAAAAGCAGTTTATAAAGGTAGCATGAAATTATATGTGAAATATGAAATCCAGAAAGTCTTGGAATCCTGAAGAATGAAAAGATCACTGAGAATGGTTCAAACTGAGAGACTACAGGAGAGGTGACCTGGGAGTAACTGTCAATGGGAGTCCATCATCGTGCTAAAAATGTGCACCGCCCACAGAATCAAATGGAAAGCAAACTGAACAGCTGCATTGCTCGTTCGCTTGGCAGTCACACTGGGAATTTTAAAAGGTCCTTTATAAAATGTTCTCTTAAAAAAAGAAAAGTAAAATGTTTTTCATAGCACTGGCATTTGCTGAAACGATTCGAGTCGAGCACCTTGGCTTAAAGGAAACCGGCTGTATCGCCCACCTGAGATCTGAACGGGTGACATCCAAGTTCCAGGACCTGTCTCTGCAGCCCTACATGACACCACCCATGAGGCGATATGCGTGAATTGTGTGTTGGGTTAGGGTTAGGGTAAGTAAATGTGTTGGGTTGGGGTTAGCTAACGCACAGCTCGGCTTTCAGTCTGGACCCTCGTTCCAGCACCCGTTCCGGCGTCCCTGCAATTCTTTTTGTTATTTGCATTGTGCGTTGGGCACGCGTCAGACTGGAGAGGTCTCCGTCCTCTTCGCCCTGGCGTGTGAAAGTGTGGCGGCGACGGCTTTCCTGAGAGCCCTCCAGTTCCCACACAAGACCAGGGAGATGATTAAGAAATCTTGAGGAAGATGAAGAAAAAAGATTGTAACTGAGTTGATGCCCAGGAGACAGAGACAGACTATTAAAGTCCACTTAATTGCAGAAATTTGTTTACGGAGAGAAAGCGAGAGAAAGGAGGAGAGGGATGGTGGTGGGAAACAGCTCAGGGCCACAGGAGCAGCTGAACCTCTCTCTCTCTCTCTCTCTCTCTCTCTATCTGTCTCTGTATATAATGTTATCTTTTTTACAGTTCTATTTAACGCTCTATCTTTTCAGCAATCTTATTTCTCCACATATTAAAATGTCCAGCTTTAATTCAACTTTGGAATGTGGAACCATATGCTATCTGTTAATAGTTGAATTAACACTGTTGAAATTGAATTAACACTGGACATTTTACTGTGCACGCTTCTCCATCTTTAACTCTTAGACTCCCTGCCATCATGCACTAATGCCGTACGACAAAATGGGCATGCTCTTCTCTCCCCTTTCTCTCTTTCCTCTTCTCTCTGTCTCCTTTCGTTCTTCTCTCACCTCTGTCTCTCTAATAACACCGAGGAGTTGAAGCCCGAGTGGCGATCGGCGATCCAGACGAGGCGAGGAATCCTGCAATGAGTCTATAACGCCGAGAGACTAACAGAACGAGCCTCTTCTGCTTTCCTTCCTCGAAACATGTGTTTTCTCCTTTTATGTCAGTCATGACTGATGTGCATTTACCCGGAGCTCCACCTGGTGATTCATAGCGGTAGCGGGTTACATCCCATGATTACTGCTAATCAAGGGATGGAGAAGGAGAGTGATTACTGTCAGTGTGGAGGCAGTGACACAGAGAAAAGACTAGAGGACGGTCTAAAGGTCATGAAGGCTGGCGTGGAAGGAGAGTCAATAGACAGTGAATCAAGTGCTACTCATATCCGAATAACGAATCCCTAATTCCCTGGAACAGGTTGAGAATATAAAAGAGAATGCCGCTGTGGTCAGCGGTTTGGGTATTTGAACATGCGTTAATGGCAACAATGCCAATTAGAGCGAGCGACCTTTATTGGTAAGTATGATGTGACGTTTTGCTCTGTGCTGAAATGTTTTCAGGGGCAAACTGAGGATTTTTTTCCTTTTAAAAAAATATTAGAGAAGTCCTCAATTAAATGGTCTTGTTTAAAGTAGGAAGCAGTGGAAGAAGAGAGAAAGTGGTGCAATCCCTGGGGGAGATTGGAACCCAAGTCCCGAGGTGTAGAACTGTGGTGCTTTGTAAAAACTTCAGGCCAGTGTTTCTCCAGGTGCTGTCTACGTGTTGACACTGGAGTTTTGTGCGGTGCTGTGTGTGTGGGTTCTGGAGTAATGGTGGACTCTGGTTCCATTGCACTCTCTCATATGTTATCACTGGGCCTATCAGTGCAGGTATGAGGCATATAAGCTGGCCAACGCTATAATGTTTAATGTTTGTACAGCGGTATCCCCAGTTGATTGTGAATGATACCCGCTTTATAATTTCCTCTTTATAATCCAGTTAAAACATGTTTTAAAAGACACTGCACGCAGTATTTTGTGTGTAACCTCATTAAAGAAAGAAAAATTGCATTTTTAATGCATTTTTTGAATGTTTCCTCAATGAATCTCATGTGGTATTTTTGATGGATTTGTCATTCAAACGGCACCTTGGGGTAGTGGACTGCTAAAGAATTGCCATTACAATGCTTCAGCGTTTGCTGTAGGGGGCGCTGTTTCTGAGGACAATGCCCTGAAGAGCAGGGTCTGTGAAAATGTATTTTTTCTCCCTCGCCATCTCCAAGTGCACCTCCCCCGCCATCATGGACCAAGCATCCCTCCCCCCAACAACCATCCAAGCCCCAAATCTAATTCCTTCAACCTTGCTGACCCATGAAATGGTGCCAATCCAGTACCTCAGTGGTATGTAAAAGGCACAGATTGCCTCATTTCAAATCCAGTATAAAGCCCCCCCCCCTTCCGCCCACAACCGCCCCTCCCCAAGGTCTGCTTGTTTTTATTATTAGTCTATCTCGATCCCGTGGTACGCAGGGAAAAGAGAGGGGAGTTAGTGCTCACTGAGGGGAACAGTGCAGTGCAGTATTCAGAGGACTGTACTCACTGATATATGTATCAACCCCCCAAAAAATCATCAACCCCCCCATCATCCTAAGCATTGCTTAATGCATCAAAGAAACAGTTAACTTATCACAAAATAATTGTTTTGCAATGGCCACCTCAGTTTCCATACTTGAGTCTGATCCGAATTTTGTGTTGAATTGAAGAGGGCAGTAAACAAGTGCAGGCAGAAGGATATGAAAGATGATGGAACATTCTGTATGGAGGAAATGTCAATGGTCAATGACCCCCCCCCCCCCCCACCCATTCACCAGTGTTATAAAACAACAAGAAGATGACCTCATAGTGTTATCAGGGAGTGGCAGTAATGCTGACACCTATCTTTCTGGGAAATATAATAACTTGTAATATATATATATATATATATATATATATATATATATATATATATTACAATGAAACAATATAATTTTCCAGTGTTTTGGAGCATGAAATATGATTTGGAGATGACTTTGTAAATACGGAGGTAACTTTATTTTAAAATTACAGCACCTTTTATACATTGCTGCACCCCCCCCCCACACGTTATCTCCCACTCATTTCAAATAGACGACAGAGAATAGAATTAATAACAAACTTGCATTTTCGGATTGTGAGCCGCCTATGCCATACACAATCATTGCACTGGAACGAGGCTTGGCTGGGTAGAGAAGTTTTTTCAGTATTATGGGCAGCTGTGGGGGTGGGGGGTGGGGAGCTGTGTGCACATACCAACAAAGGAATGACACAGGAGCAGGAAATGTATAGCCTCCTCCCATGGGACCAATGATAGGGACACCATTTTGGGAATGTTTTGAGAGCATTACGTGCAGCACCTTGGCCTGGCCTTCACCTGGCCGGGCTGGGTGTTACTGTGGGATTTCAGAAGACCTTGTGAAATGTGAAAAATGAGAAACTCATTAAAATAAAAATGTATGGCATCATTAACAAGATGTCCCTTGTCTCGGGTGTCTGGTCAGCTCTCAAGGTCGGCAAATGACGAGGCCCTAATTAGTGTGAGTACACTGTGATGGGGTCTGTATATATGCATTACAGAGGAGAGAGAGAAAGAGAGTGAGAGAGAGAGACAGAGAGAGAGAGAGTGAGAGAGAGAGGGAGGGGGAGAGAGAGAGACAGAGAGAGACAGAGAGACAGAGAGAGAGAGAGAGAGAGAGAGAGAGAGAGACAGAGAGAGAAAGAGAGAGAGACAGAGAGAGAGAGAGTGAGAGACAGACAGAGAGAGAGAGAGAGAGAGAGAAATAAAACATCTTGATCTCACTGTGGACTGTCAGTATGTGATGAAAGTAGGATAGAGCGGGAGAATTTTGGAACCAGTATGAAAGGAGGAAGGCAGGTCCCCTTACCTGTAAAGAAGCATCCACTTTGATGATGAGAACGGACAGGTATGAATGCATTTCTAATAACCCGCAAAGAGCCCTGGTGAAGAGGCGTGGTACGTTCTGGAGACGGGGAAGTCTCTGGGGATGTAGGTTTGTCCATCAGCTGTCCTGCAGTTCTATCATAGGCACAGAATCTTTACTGAATTCCAAGCGTGTGCTCTTGGAAGAGGTGGCTGCAAAGCCAAATAACAAAAAAAAATAAAAAATACAAAGAAATAAATCCATGCAGTACTAGCACTTTCTTTTGTTTTCTTTTTTTTTTTAGACTTCACAGTCTACTGATTTGAATTTGGTCTAGGCAAGTCTTGGCTTGCAGAGTGCAAGAATTGCAAAGTTCATCATCCTCCCCTCTTTCAATTAAGAGTCGTTCGCTCATTAAAGCCCCATGCATTTCAGATAATAAAGGGATGTTACCTTGCATTTCCAACTTAACCCTGATCACAGCGGAATCGCTTCATTGATCTAATGACCCGTTTTTAAATTCTGGATAGTAGAGCAAAGCAAAAAAAACTCAAATTGTTGCTCACATTGTATAATATCTATATATATATTCTGAATACTACAGAAAGGAATAAAACCAAAATACAACATTGCGATTAAGGAACTGTCTTTCTAAGATGAAAGTGACAAATCCTAAAACTTGCAGGCAAACGTGTCTGGCCTGCAAGCATATGAAATGAGTTACCATGGCGAGACAATTATATCAAGAAATACCATTCCGGAAAAAAAGCTATGGCCTATGTTCTCACTGCATTTAGATCAAACCTTCCGCCGTTGCTTATGTCGAAAGTGCTGCGAGGGGTAACAGCTATACATTCACTCACGACACCGTTCACCCACAGTGTGGTAACGTTAGGTTGACAGTGCGGTTCTACGAGAAAATGTGAAATATCTGAAACTTACTTTCACTTTGCTCAGCAGGGATAAGTAAAGGGACTGATCAGTTCAGTGGGACCGGCAGCAACACAGAACACCGCAGTGACACTCTTATCGCATCACGTTCCCAGGCAACAACAGAGAGGTTGACTCATATTTTGGAACAGTGCCCCAGCAGGGGCTCCCAAGACAATTGATTATTGATTTTTTTTCCCCTGCATTTAAAAAAGAAAATATTTTGTTGGCCTGGCAACCCACCTGGTCTGTGCAATTACAGGGGAAACACTGAATATGGAAATCAAAGTGCTATTACTTTGTACTCGACAGGCAAATGAAAACCAACTCTTGGATTACAAATAAACAATAGACATTTTTCCCTTTTGATTGACAGGACATAATCGATGGCTGATATGCAGTATTATCGGCTGATGTCGATTGTCAATTGGTGCATCCCTTATCCATAAATGTTGACAATTTTCCAAACGTGATAAGCACATTTTTTAAAGACTTAATTATTGCTATGTAAAAGAAATCTAAAATTCCCACATGGGATTCAAACCCGTGTCTCCTGTACAAATAGTTTCCAGGCCAATTTGAACCTCTGCCCACATTCTTTTAAAAAGCGGTAGATTTGGCCTTGGCCACCGAAATCAAGTTTATTTTGTCCTCAATTGATCCGCAGACGAGCGAGGTTCCGATCGATAGCGGCACCTTAGCTTGCAGCGCAAGCGCCGCGCAGGCCGGCGTCGATAGCGGCTAACTTCTAAACAAACTTCAGGGTCACCGGAGGGATCTGTCGGCTAATCGCTGTCCGCGGCCGCGCGTCGCGTGCGCGCGCGCTCGCTCGCGCGGCGGGAGTCGAACAAAGAAGGGCCGGGTGCGAAAGCAAGCTGAGCCTTCTGCTCCGCCGGGTTATTAGATTGTGTTATGGCATTACATTAGGTCTGAGAGCCGCGGTCACAGATGGCCGTGCGCATTAGGGGCGGCGGGATCTAAAGGTGGCTGGGCTCCGCGCGCTTTATTGCCGTGATGTACAGCGGGCCCCGGCAGATCGAGCGAGCGCGATGTAATCGCGTCTGGTCCGGGGTCAGGCGGAAACAGCGCAGGGAACAGCCGCCGAGCGCCGCCGGCGGGCCATCCGGGGCGCGGCGAGCGGCTGCCGTACGCTTCATTACCTGCAGGGGGGGCTGTGGCGAGGTGACCTTGGACACCGCGCGGCGCGCTCGCCCCTGATTGAGACATTTGTTCGCTCTTTCCCTCTCGGGAAAGGGGCCAGCTGACAGCCACGTTCACTGCGCTGAGTCATCTGCCAACTCTGCTCTGTTAAGAAAGGGGGGTTTTTTTGGACCCCTTTTTCTGCTTCTCTCAAATTAAGATGACCAAAGACAGCAATGCAGTAGACAGTAGGAGGGACTGGTGTGCACCAATGACCTCCCAGGTCCACAGATAAAAAGATGATAAAACTGAAAAAAAGATAATATGGAAAGGTGAACAGCTATCCTCCCGATGACTGACTTTTACTTTGAAATTATTTTACCGCGGTGCATTCATAACAGACTGAATTTTTGGGAGCGCTGTTACAGCCGAGCCACCATTATGATGGGAGAGCAGATAGAGTCGCACTGCAGAGCAGTTGTAATGACACACAGCCCCTGCCAATCTGTCTGTCCTCGTGGCATTCATCTTTTCGGAAGTGTTGACATAATCTCTGACATTCATTCAGTGGAGTAGGATAATGGCTCTCCCTTGTTTCTCACGCTGGTCCTTTCCTTCCTCCTGAGTGGAAACATCATTATCACTGTGTCACGATAATGTCGTAGGTCGCACCCCCCCCCCCCTCTCCCCCGTCTCCACTGGGGCGGCTTATTATAAATGGCCCGGTCAAACGAACCAATCTCTTTTTTTGGGGGGGGGGCTCCTTCCGTCTTTCTGAGATGACAGAGTGCGGAGGAGGTGCCAGGGAGGAGACGCGTAGGCCGTGGGACAGCGGGACTAATTACTCTGGCTGGCAATTAGCAGAGCGGAGCAGAGCTGCGACCGCGTGCGGAAGAGTCGGTCTCTCTGCTTCTGCTCCCATGAAGCCTGTGCAGAAAATAACATGCAGGCCGACTGAGACAGAACACCCTCGCTGGCTGCTCATCTCCCTCATTTAAAGGAACAGTCGTGTCAACAGCGGGGTGGCCGCAGTTCCCAGGGACCGAGCCAGTTGGCGATCAGAAGGAAAAGTGTCTGGCGAGCCGCAGGGCCTGCCGATTTTCGTTTTCACCTTACAATCAGCGAGCGATTCAGACCAAAGAAAACTGGGCAAAGTGAATTTGTCGTAACATGACATTTTATCTGATCAATTAAATGCCGAGTAACAACGAAGGCTCCTCCCCTTTCTCTCCAGGACCAGAGTTGCAGGTCACTGAATTTGGAGAAGGCAATACAAGTGTGTAGTCTGTTGGTATGTTTTATAAAGAGTCTTTTGAAATTGTTCTTAATATATTGATCACTGTTATATTGAATAAAAAATATTTAAAAATTCTTTTTATTTTATTTAGTACTAATTTGTACAGCAAGGCATGCTGTAAAGTCTCGGTACTCGGGGTTGATATCTTGATATCTTTTGAGTTTACGACAAATACGCCCAACCGGGCCTTACTACCTGAGGCAGTCCGGGTTAAGTACATCCAGCTTGGGTGCTACATGCGCCAGCTAACAGGAAACAACCTGCAAAATTAGTTCCCTAACACAGTACACCGCACCGCCACATAAATCACACCTTACAAATCCCCAGGGGACTGACCTTTCATACTCAGAAACAGAGTACATGGGGCGCGATCTTGCTCGACTGGACTCCCTCTTTAAATGGCTCCGTAGTCATGGCAACAACACGCTCTTTAAAAATACATATAATTCCGGGGTCAATAGCCGCAATCGTGTAACTGCTGACTGTACATTACGACCTCGCTGTTCTAACTGTTCTGATTCTTTGCCCTGACAGCTGCCAACCGGGTCAAATAAAATAAAATGGCAAACAGGGAAAGAGGGGGGAGAGTGAAATAGATTGATAGCAGAGGTTAGGGTTTACTCAGAATAATAATTACATTGCATTATTAGTTTGTTTAGGGAATTTCCCAGGGTGACCTACACCGCACTCATTTTTCATATCAGAGTTTGTTTTTTTTTTTTTTCTGGGGCGAGTCAAGGGTTTGTGTATGAGACAGTGATACTGAGCTCAGGGTGTTTGTGGTTTTAGGCTGAAGCCGTGCGCATGCCGTTTATGTTTTTGACTCCGAAGCTAAATACAGGGCGTCAACAGATTCACGACCCGGAGCTGAGCTCAGGTTATTTACGCTTTTTAGACCCCGAAGCCAAAACCTGCGTGTTTACAGTTTAAAGCTTCAAAGCCAATCCGCTGGGTGAACTTTCCCCTCCCCGTGATTTAGTGATGGTGGAAGGGGGGGGGGCCCTGCATCCTGCTGTATGAACTGGAACAGATTGAATGCTTGGCTGACAGGTACGATGAAGGGAAGGTCGGGTGGGTGAGGACGTATATCACCCGACTTCTGACCTCGCCAGGGGGGGCGGCATGGCAAGCCTTCTTTCTTTCCGGCGTGGCGTGCGGCTTGGTTCAGCTCAGCGACAGTAGTGTTTCCTTGCATTGTGAGTTGTTATATTTTTATATATTATTCATGTTATTTCATCATATGCATTTCTAGGCCCTGCTAGTCCATGCATACGTCCCCGGAACAAGGAGCAGACGCTTATTGTTCGTCTGTTGTTCGCCTGTTTGGAGCTCTGCTTCCACAGGCTCTGTTATGCCTGTCTCAACATTACAATAAAAAGTATCGCACACAGTCTACACATTTATGCTCAGTCTGCTTGACTCATTTCTGTATGGCTTGTGCCTTTACACCAAACAGTCCCAAACAGCATACACCACTTTTTTCATTGTACTTATCCCCATTGGTCCACTGGTCCATAACATCCTATTTCCACAATGCAGCTCTTATGTATTTTGCAGAGGAGCACATTGACAAGGTTCACTGTTATTGGTCCAGTTATAATCGCTAGTTTTTGCGATTGTTAAAAGTTCATTAAAATATCAATTTGTGGAGGAAATTGAAAAAGACTGCATGACAATGCTGAATATTTATGCTATAATGATCAAGTAATGCTCCATTATGCAGTAATTTGATAATAAAAAGCTTTTCTAATCACAGGACCCAAGCACAAAGGCCTGTGCTGGAGGGAAGAAGTGATGAGGTGAAGTACAGGATTCTGAGGCGCTGGAGGTTCTAGAGACCCATGGGAGGACACACAGGCAGAGACAGTCGGGTCGGCAGTGTAGTACAATGGGTAATGAGCTGGTGCTTAACCCGCGTTGCTTCAGTATACATCCAGCCGTATAAATGGATGCGATGGAAATGCTATGTAAAAGTCGTGTAAGTGGCTCTGGATAAGAGCGTCTGCTAAATGCCTGTAATGTACTGTAATGTAATGTAATGTAATGTAATGGGTGAGGGTTGACTTTCAGTGTGGGCTCCGCATAGCTAGGACACGTAGAGGTCAGGCCTGTACACCCCCCAACCCAACCCACCTCACACAAACATGCGCGCACACACATGTACACACGCGCACACTCCCCGGTGAGTCTCCAGCTATATCAACAGTATTTCGGGTTTTGGTTCACGCCGCACCAGCGCCGCTCCCCTTCGAGAGTACGGGCGATTTATTTCAGCGCGCCGGCGGTGACTGGAGTGGAAAGGCGTGCGGGCCGCCGGCCCTCGGGGACCGCTTGAGCGGCGATATACTGCATTAATATAGAGAGCAGCGTGAAGGGAAAAAGAGCTACGCACAAATTAACCACGTGCGTGGACCACTGACATGCAGCGTGTGTGTGTGTGTGTGTGGGTGTGTTTGTGTGTGTGTGTGTGTGTGTGTGTGTGCGTGTGTGAGCGTGCGCATGTGTGCGTGTGTCTGTGTGTGTCTGTGTGTGTGTGTGTGCGTGTATCTGTGTGTGTGTGTGTGTGCGTGTGTGAGCGTGCGCATGTGTGTGTGTGTGTGTGCGTGTGTCTGTGTGTGTGTGTCTCTGTGTGTGTGTGGCGTGTGTGTCTGTGTGTGTGTGTGTGCGTGCGCATGCGTGTATGATGAGGTGCAAAGTCAATTGCAGCCACATAATGAGTCTCACAAAGTAATATACATGCCACACACAGGCTGTGGTTTTTCCGGTGTTGTGATCTTGAGACTTCATACCCAGGGCTACACACACACACACACACACACACACACACATGCAGATTAATGCAGACACAGACATTACCATATGCATTTTCATATACAAAAAATTACCCAACTGCATACAAATGGATACAAACACAAAAACACAACAAAATGCATTCTCATGCACACAACTGCATGTGCACACACACACACACACACTCATAAACACACTCACAGACACACACACTCAGGAGTTTATCTGCTTTGAATGCTTTGGGCACACGGGTCCCCAAAGGCCCAGGCTAATGCAGGAGTTCAGCTATGCTTCATTTCTTTATCCACTGTGAGCCCAACCACACATGGAGAGCAAGCCTGCATGGAAAATCGAAGTCAACAGCACTGTTTGTTTACCAATTTCTGCTCCCTATACAGAAGGAAGAAAGAGAGAGAGAGAGAGAGAGAGAGACAGAGAGAGAGAGAAAGAGAGAGAGAGAGAGAGAGACAGAGAGAGAGAGAGAGAGAGAGAGAGACAGAGAGACAGAGAGAGAGAGTATTGCAGCTGAGTTTCATGTGGTTCATCTCCATAATCGATCACGTTATTACTCTGGAGGCTGAGCTCCATCTGATTAAACACAGCCGTTTATGTACGGCAATTTCCACTCAGATTCACAGTCACGGCCCTCAAGAGCATAGCTGCGTTTTTGGGTAATCTTTCAGTTTAAGTATAACTCCATGTTCGGAGCGCAATAAACCGGCTCGACCATGTGACCGGCTGTGGAAAAGCGCCTGTCTCTAAAAACACGGGCGCTGGCACAGCGAGTGTCGGCTCTGTCGCGCTCGCCTGTCTCCTGATCGTTGACCTTTGATGGGAAAGTTTACTTTGGGAGATTTTTCATTTTCCTGGGCTCTTGGATGCCATTAGTTGGAGGAGCTGAACATCACTGGGCACGGACAGCCTGCCTCCCACAGTTCCACTCTGTCTAATACACAGCTCCTCCTTGATCTCCCCCATCTGCCCGGCTGGAGAAATATGCTCAGCCTGCTGAAGCCGTAGGCAGGGTTTACGAGCGCGATTGATAGCCTTCTCTCTTTCTCTCTCTCACTCAATCTATCTTTCTCTCCACTGGAGCATTGAAGAAGGTCAGGGATCAGTTAGTTCTTTTATGTCCTAAAGGAGATTTAGCCCTCAGTAAATACTGTTCATCTGACTCAATGTATAGCCAAACTGCTCCATCCTGAAGGCAGGAATTAAAGCATGAAGCGAAAGTTCAAATGTGAAAAAAGCTCCATGAGAAATACAGACCACTCCAATAAACTGTCTGTCATACGCTTCTTGTGTCGGAATAAACCGCTTTTGGGCTGGCAAAGTATGTTCGTGCTCTGGAATGTTATTCAAACCCCATGTCTTGTTCTATACTGCTACCTGGAACAGGTACTTTTCTTGTATGATTTTTCCATCTAGGTTCCAAATAGTGGTTTCTTTTTGAACAAATCTTTTTGGTGAAAGGGACTCACCTGTAGGAGTCTTTGTACAAAGGACTGTAGGTGACATTTCTTTTGCGAGGAACTACAGTCTGAGGTCGGAACCTGTCACTGCATGACTCTCGTTCTCATTCCCTAGAAACTGTGGTCAGTGAACGAGACTAAGAGTGAAGTTGGAACCAATCGCTGCACGATTCTTGTCTTTGTTCGTGGGAGTCTGTACAAGAGCAGTGAACCAGTGAACCGGAATCCTTTTAGGGAATGGAGTCAAAAGATTTGTGTCCCTGAAAGCAACTGTAACGCCCACCACTAGCTCCAAACTGAACCATACCCATACTGGAAAGGGCACTTAAGTTTTTGCATTACCTTTTCAGAATGGGACAGTTTGGTTCTATTCATAAGAAACCGTTCCAAAACACATCTGGTTCTAGTATTCTTATCAATGTGCAGCTCATGGTATGTGTGACCACAAACAACAGAATTGCCAAGGCAACTGAAATGGCCAGCGCCAGTCCCAGAACAGTATGATACATGTTATTGTACAGTGATTCACTTTATACTGATGCAAAATTTCTGTTTAAAGGAATAAAATAACTCTTTGAGCAGATCACATGGTACAGCAGTAATTGCTATCAGCTATAAATGTTGAACTGGTATATAATATTCTAGTTCACATTTGACAATCAAAGTTTTGCTATCTCTTTTATATGAGACATTTCTGTGGTGGTCAATTTTGAAATCTGCTGGTTGAAATATGTATAATATCATTACAGATTCCTCTGTATACATAGCCAGAAATAAATAACCAGTCTTGTAATAATAGCAACTGCAGCTTGCTAATGTGTTGATATTTAATTGATTGATATTTGATATTTAACTAGCTGTGTATTTTTATCTCAGTGCTAATGTTAGTGGGTTTTGGACATGGCTTATGTGACAAATATACTGTAATGACAAGAACAGGGACAAAATCACTCTACATTCACATTCTTATGTTAACATCTATAACATGGGTCATTGATACATTAAGTGCAGGTTGTTGCCAGATAGCTGTTGCCACTGCTGTGATAACCCATCCATCCATTATCTATACCCGCTTATTCCTGGTCAGGGTCATAGAGGGTGCTGGAGCCTATCCCAGCATGCATTGGGCGAGAGGCAGGAATACACCCTGGGCAGTTCACCAGTCCATTGCAGGGCACACACACCACTAACACACACACACTCATACCAATGGGCAATTTAGACTCTCTCAACCTGCGTGTCTTTGGACTGTGGGAGGAAACCGGAGTAGCCGGAGGAGACCCACGTGGACACGGAGAGAACATGCACATGAGAAAATGAACAAACTCCACGCAGAAAGGCCCCGGCCAGGGAAAAAAATAAAAATAAAACATTAATAATAACAAAACTGTGGCGAACAAATAAGAAATAAAGCGAACAAGGAAGCAAAAAAAAAAAAAAAAAAATCCAAAGTAGAATATAAATCAATGTTTAGTCCAAGCCTGTAAAAACCTGGGCCTTTTCCCTCTTTTTCTTTTCTCCATTATTCCTTTCAGACGGGCTCTTTTCTTGGTTCTCAGCATGGTCGTTCTCGGCCCTTGAAAAGCCGGGCTGGCCCGCGGCGAGGCGGCGAGGTGGAGGAGCGGCCGTCGCGCCGCCGGAAGCCGGCGCGGCCAGACCGCGGCAGGGAAGGCAGCGGGAAGGCGCGGGCGGGGGAGAGACGGGGGGGGAGGGGGGGGGGAGCGTGCGGGGAGGGAACACAGCACCGAAGACTCGGCGGCTGCTGCTGACATTTTAAATGGAGGCTCTTTGCGGGGCCTTCAAAGAGCGTTTTCAAGGGTGTGTGTGATTCCGCCGTGCTCGTAACCAGACAGCGCCGGTGTCTTTTTGGCAATTCAGCGGGATGGGGCTGGAGGGGGGGGGGGGTGGGGGGTGGAGGGTGGAGGGGAAAGGCTGTTCAAAGTGAACACTGAAAGCATAAATCACAAGACGTATCACTGCCATAAATAGCTTAATAGGCTGTGCGGGGGAAACGCTGCATTTCATGAATTGTAGTTGATGATGTCTGTGATAGAGATACTATACTCTGGCCAAGGGCCTCTTTACATGCTGTTGTATTTGGCTCTCACTGAATTGCTATGACTTCACATCTTTTTTCTTCTTCTTTGGTTTTCTTTTCTTTTCTCAACATACGCCTTTGATCTCTTTTCCCTGAAAGGCGCGCTTCTGCTTTTAGTTATATTCTTAGTCTTTCCTTTTTGATGATTTGAGCGTAAAGAGAGAGGAGACACAGGAATGGCAACATTTGATTCACCCTGATTTGAATCACTTTAATGTTTGACTCGCTTACCGGTGGTTAGCATACCTGCATACATTTGTAGCTTTTTTAACAAAGTACAGGGTAAAGCCCATCTTGTGGCTAAGGTTTCAACATGGCCTTCTGCAGCTCACACTGCAGTGCCAGCCCACCCGTCCCTTTAAGAGGAGGATAAGCCGAATGACATTTTGAATGCTTGATGAGAGAATCACTATACTTATACAATAAATATTTCACTTAATTTTGACACTCTAATAAAATGCCAGCAAGTGACTGAAACCATTTCAAGAATTGTTTCGTCAATGCAAGCATCCTTTTTTTAAATACATTTTTTTGATCATTGAACTTGCCCACCTCAAAGGAAATCAAAGTAAACAAAAAACAACTAACTTGTGTATCTGATTTTTTTATGCATTAGTTTGACTTGCCTATCCACCTCAAATTCACCTTACAGATAACTCACCTCATCTGGTTTTTTGGGTCTAAAATTGATTTTGAGGACAAAACAAGACAGCAAGACCATGTGTTCCCTCTAGGACCAGAGCTGAAGAGTTTTCGGGAAGCTATTTTCCCGAATTAAAATTCTATCTACAGTTTAGTATCACCAAACTATGAGGTAATGGTGAAATCTACCCAAGGCAGAGCCTGTAAAAGGGCTGAGAACCATATGGAATACTTTTGTGATGACATCATAAGTTGATGGGGGTAAAAAATCACTTACTGTAATGTCAATATGTCCATGGAAAATCTTTTTTTAAAAATATATATGCACCAAACCACTTGCGTGTACAGTCACCAGGGCAGCGTTTAATTTAATTAGCATAAATGTCTGTGGAAAGGGGCTACAGCCTGTGTTTTCAAACACGTCAAGTGTAAAACGAGCATCTCGCGGCTCACCTAAGCCCCTTTCACGGCCCACACAGCTCAGCAACCGCTGCCTTTCACAAACCGGGGCCCCAGCGCTCCACAGCGCCGCTGATTTCCGAGGGCGTAATTCGCCAAGCGCGTACATTATTTCCTATTCCGTTAAATCCGAGGAGCCGAAGAAAACGGCAGGCGCCGCCGCTCCCCCCCGTCCGCGCCGACTGCGGCGGGCAGACAAACGCCTCGTCTCAGCCGCGATTCCCGTCACTCAAGTGGCGGCTACGGCTTTCGCAGCCCGGCTACGCAGAGGGGCGAAGCCGCCAGCACGAGGCTCTCGTCGCACGCCCGCGGCTAACACGAGCCCGCGCGTGTTTTATGTGGCGTGATGCAGATGGGGGGGGATTTCTATTTCGGTTTTTCTTCTTCCCTGTTTCAGGCGGGGAGAGGCCATTAAGCGCGGTGGCGGTTGGGGAGCAGTTTGCGAGCGGAGCTGCTCTTTAATTACGGCTAAGTCTCCGTCTGAAGGAAGCGAGATTTCCCCCCCCGCCTGATTGATGAGCTGCGGCGCAGATCCTCCTCAGAAGAGATGGAACGATCGGCTGGAATTGCTGAGTAAATTGAAAACATCGCATTGTAGGCGTGAAGAAGTATAAGTTGGCAGTTCGGGACAAAGGATGGTGCGCACGCACGCACACACACACACGCACACACACACACACACACACACACATGCACACACACATACACATTGACGTGCATACACAAACAAGCTCAAGCCGACATATGGACACACAGAGACAAACAGACACACATGCGCACACACAAACACACCACACACGCACACACGCACGCACACACACACACACACACACACGCACACATACGTACACATTGACGGTCATACACAAACAAACTCACACCAACATATGGACACACAGAGACATACAGAGACACACATGCGCACAGAAACGCACGCACACATGCACACACACATACACAAACAAACTCACACCAACATATGGACACACAGAGACAGACACAGACACAAATAGGCGCACACACACACTTCCACAGATGACTAACCACACTACAAACACACAGCTTGAAATAAAAAAAATTTTGGCAACTCAGAGACTTCATCAGTTTTGCATGAAGTCATTCAGGAGCATTTGTGAAACGATTTCCTTTATTTAACAGTTGCCACATAGTCATGGAGCCAGACTTTCTGGCCTGAGTATGAGTTCCTTTTCCTGTCCCTTTCTGCTTGCCATACGCCGTCTTCATTTCATACAGATGCCTGCTGCCTCCTGTGCTGCTCATTTGCACGTATGAACTCATGCATGCCTCATACATACATTCTTTTGCATGTACATGTATGACCTCATACATGCACAAGACATGTCCCTTATTTTCCTTCTTTGAGGCCCATTTTTCAGTCTCTCATACTTTTTTAGCGGCTGATACTTAATGCCATATCTGTACGCCCGTCTCACTGTATCCGTGAAGTTCTGTGACAGTTGTGGGAACTGCCGACCAGCAGGCCCATTGCCGCCCTCTAATCTGCGTGCTGCTCTGCTCTGCAGCTGCGCAGTCGTTGCGCGGGAGTGCATTCTATGCGCCAACGGTGCGAGAATCCTGCATTGCCCCTGGCAGAAAGGAGGAGTCGCTGAGGCACAATGACACAAGGCAGAGCGCTCTGATGAAAACTCCCACTCTCTCCCCCACCAGATAATGCCAGTGTGCCCAGGGGTTAAAGGTTCAGTGTTAAATCAGAGTTATATTTCATTGACATGTGTGAGTGAATGGTGTGTATGCCCTGCGGGCAGATTGGCGGCCTGTCCAGGGTGTATTCCTGCCTCTCGGCCAATGCACGCTGGGGTAGGCTCCAGCATCCCCCGCGAATCTGCCCAGGATAAGCGGGTATATATGATGGATGGATGGATGGATTTCATTGACAGAGTGCATGTGACCCCTATTGGACTCATACAGTCTCTTTCAGAGTTAAATGCACCCCGAATTCATGCTTATTACTGCTTGTGGTCAGCACTGGGACAGTCAGAATTCAACGCTAAACCGTGAGACACATCCACGTGCTGAACCAGGGCTTTAGCGGGGCCACCCACCCAGCAGCCTCTGGCCGTCTTCATTGCTTCCCGAATCCTGACGTCTTTTCTTCTCGGGGCAGAATCTCTGAACCTGAACTGGTTCAAAGCCCTGTGCAGAGATTTGCTTTTAGGGACCCCGAAGAGCCACTGTAATTACCTCGCTGTTTTAATTAGAGGCACGCTGGGGTCATTAACCTGCTCGTTATTTAATATTTAAACAAGAGCTGTGCGCTCTTCGAAGTGCGTGCTCCCCTACAGCTTATCGCTGGGTAGCGCTGGGCTAACAGACGCGTGATGTACCGCTGAATATCCAGCACAGATACTGATGTTTTAACACCGTACATGAGCTGATGATTAATACCCAGCGCAGTGTACGTTTGTACAGAGAACAGAAATAATATTCCCTCTGCGACTGCCTGTTGTTTGGCGTCTGATGTCCAGCAAGAGTAGGAGCAGCTGGTAGCAGTACAGAAACGTATGAAAGAGGCTGGCTCAGCACTGTTCTACACCTTTCAGTGAATAAAAAAAAACCAAAAAAAAAAAAAACCGCAGGTGCTATTTACAGTAGCAGTTCTCATACAGGCAATGATTCAATCGGCATTGCTCTGCATGGTCAAGTTACCTAGTTAAATTCAAAAGTAAACTGCTGTTATATTCAGTAATATGGTGTGGTGAGGTAATCTTGGTGAACATGAACCTTGCCAAAATGTCAGAGAAGAACAAAACGGCATTTAATCATGAGTTTGAATTAAGGAAAAATGTTGATTGAATTCAGGCCATACAAACAATATATCTGGTCTACGGTGCAGACACAACATCACGAGTCAAGATGCAATAGTGCTGCCCCCAGGGAGAGAATCTCTGTCCCTCTCAGGGAAAATGCACATGAGCCTGGCTGAAGATCAAAGTCTGAGGGAAACAGCAGCACACCTGTTCTGACAGAGACATTAATTACCAGTCAGAACAGATAATAATAAGAAGACCAGCTAACTGTGATCACGAACACTCGGGGAAAAAAGCCCAAGGGTGATCATATTCTTTACAGCAGCTTCTTCCTTAATGAGACTGTGATGTTGTTCTCTGACTTGATTCACATCCTATCTCATGGCCCAGTGTGTAGAATAGAGTATGTCACAGCATGCACTATATTGGTATATTGGTAGTGGGTGAGGTGAGTACCCACTCATCATTATAAAGCACTCTGAGTGTTCGAAAAAGTGCTATATAAGTACAACGATGCATTCATTCATTCATTCATTCATTCATTCATTCATTCATTCATTTATTCATTCATTCATTCATTCATATGCAGTGGAAGCAGTGTAAACCTGGGACATAATTTGCCAGAGCACAACGCAATTCCCAAAAGAGCTCAGGAAGCATGCAGAATTGTCAATAGAAAACACACATTGGGTTAAATGTTACTTTTGTAAAGTTAACTGGAGTAGGTTAGACTGGAATACCAACTGGAGACTGAAAAGGTGTTCACACTAGTAAACATGTGTGCAAGAAAATGAATTTGAGCACGTGTTGACCGCTCTCTACAACTAACTACAAACTAACCAGCCGGATTCAATTAAACTTTTGATTGGTGTGGAGTAGGGGGTAACGAATCCAATTTCATTTGGACTATTCCGTCTAACGGCGCAAATGGAAGAACGTTAAGAGAAAAGGCCATTATCATGTTTGCGGAGTGAATTTTTAAATTTCCTGGCCGGGTGGTGCTGTCCCGGGCGAGATGTTAACTCCGGAGATGGGAGTACATCCCTTTTGCCATTCCCCGAGCGCTGATTCGAGGCCTACCCAGTCGACAACGAGCCAGATGTTCTGCACTCCCCCGTTCTCCGCTCACTAATAAAATGTCCCACCCACCGAACCAACATTCCTCCTCTGACGATTAAAATCTCTCCGTCTACAGGGTATCGCCTCCTACTCCTGTAACTTCAGCTTTAGCTACGCTTCAAATGACTACAATTAAATACTGTGAGCAACCTTTTTATTATTAACAGATGAAGCATAAAAGAGCTGTATTTTATTGTCTTTTCTGATTTTTTCATGTGGGCTTTCAGTAAATGGAGTCTTCACTGGAACTGGCAAATGGGTTTGTTATTTGCAAATGGTTTTAAGGGATAATTCAGGCTTTTACATGACACATCTTTCACAGAAATGGGCACTTTTTGAAGTTTTTATACAGCTGAAGAATTCATTATAATCAGTATTCTATCTCCCAAATTTGGCCTCCCAGTAATGATTGACTGTCAACTAACGCTTTAGCCCAGGTTCGAAACACTAACTTATACACACATTGTTTATTTGCTATTTTTTAATCTTGTCAGGAGACATTTTATTCCTATCATATGATTGGTCAATAATTTATGACCTGTCATTAGCTGAGGGTAGCAGCCAGTTGGTGCTCCAAAAACCTACACCAGAATTGCATTTGTCAAGGGATTTTTCTGGTCTTGTGACTTGCTGTACAAAAAAATGTATCAGTGGCCTGTCGATCCTTTTGGTATCCTGCACCCATTTCCCTTTTTTATAGCAAACAAACTTTTGTTTTGTTTGGGGAGAATTGGGCGATGCAGATATGAAACAAAAATTCCTGCCCTTCTCTGGGGCATTCCGGAGACCAAAAAGGCATAGAACAGCAGCTGAGAAGAGGGACTCAAACTTCCTCTGCTTTTCCTCCTCTGCGGTGCAGTTCTCACCGGATCCCGTGTCTCTCCCCGTAGGTACGGAGACACCTGCACTTCCCCGGTGCGCACTGGTGTTTTTCTTGGCAACCTGGCAATGGCTCTGGGTATAATTTACAACTCGTTTCCTGTCTGCCTTCCACTTCAAATGGGAGCGAAGTGTCACACAGCACCGTTCTGTGCGCAATCAAAACGATCATGACCAGCTGCAGGGGAAACAAAATATCTCTGCGCTCATATCCCCGGGAGAAGTTTAAAAAAAAAAAAAAAAACCAACTTCTGCTCTGTTGACATTTCAACAACTCAAAGAGTAGCCATCAAAGTCCCGTTCTACCTGTCACTGCTAATGCTAACCTCTGCAACCACTGAAATTCATCTTGCTATGGCTACTTGTGCTACCGCAACTTATATCACTACTGCTGCTGTTAATACTACTATTGCCACTGACCTCTTTCACTCGCTGTCTGATTTTATGATTTTATGTCTTTTTTTCCCACATACATCGTCTCTACTACTGATATTGCTGTTGCTACTACTGCTGCTACAACTGCTAGTACTGCTATTGTTACTACTAATATTACTACTACCACTATGGTGAGTGCATGCTCTCTCTCTGTCTCTGTCTCTCTCTCTCTCTCTCTCTCTCACACACACACACACACACAAACATGTATACACACATACATAGACAGACACACGAAGCTAGACACTCTCAGAATTAGATGTTTCTTTTACTAGACACATACAGAACAGAGCCATTTATTGCATGATGACCACATTCAAATTCATTCGTTGTGACCAGACCAGAGATGTGAGTGACCTAGTGTATACGGTTGTGTGTATTTATATGCATTGGATGGAAAGTAGGGAGGGAGAGGAGGATAAACACTTTTATAAGATCCCCCCTCCCCCTTCTCACCTGCCTCCTCTATCTCGCCTATCCCTCCCCCAGCCTCTCCTCTTAGAGTGTGAGGGGCCAAACTCCTGCATATTTATCCAGGCGAAGCGGCCAGGCAGGAGCTGAGTGATTGGAAAGGGTGCATGCACACGCATCTGTTATAGGAGCGTCTGATGCCCTCCCAGTGCACCCTGGGACAGATGGAAATAGAGGCGAGTGGGTGTGGGGTCCACTAACTTCAACACGGTACGGACGGAAATTTCCTTCGAGGCAACACAAGGAGGAAAAGTCAATTAGGCACAGCGGAGAAAAGTTCCACTCTTTATTATCCACCAGGGTTCAGAGCCCTCTTCTCTCCCACACTTCAGACAAACATGTTGTTGTTTTAGGTTGTTTCCTGGGGAGGGCTGGTGGAGAAAATGGCTGTCTCTGGCTGTATATCCAAAGAGCCAAGCCACTCAACCATTACCTGTAATGTGAGTATGCGTAATGCAATTATAATTTAAGTTTGTTTCCTTGTTTATGCCGCTCGGATTAATCAGATAAAGATCAAAACCTGCTGGAGGCAAATCTAACAAAGAAAAAAAAAGCCAAAACAATTACATTGATGAATGATACAAACAGTAACAAAATGAAGAAGTGAAATCCTGTATCACCCTTGGGCTCCTACATCTCAGGGGAATTACAGTATGTCACTTAATGTGAAGTAATGTGTTAATTTAATCTCACAAACAGCTACAGTTAAACTTCAAAATACCCTCTTGTTGGAAAAAAATGTGCCTGTAAGTTTGTCTGTCTGTTTATTTATGAAGCAGACTCCTCCCAATTATCTTTCTGACCAGTGCCTTATGGTAAAACACTGGTCAGAGAGAAATTAGGAAAGGCCTTTACTTCAACTATTTGGCATAAACCCACCTCAATTTATACTTGATAAAAAATGTATTTTGAATATCTTTTGATAAACTTTAGGGTAGTATTATAGCACTTGACATAAGCTGTAATGATGGTTGTGGATTGTGAAAGGGGTTGCACCATGCTTATACTGTACCCAAGTTATGTCTAAGGTTACAATTTCTTTTTTCTTCGTAAAAGCATGTGACCCACAGGGATTTATACATTCATTACAAGAAATATCCTTATGGGGTCCCCATAGACTCTGGGTTAGCACAGTCACCTGACAAATCAAACAAGTAACAAACAATTGTGACACTCAAAAAAGCCATTTGTTTTCCTATATTATCGAGAAGAAGGAAAAGAGAAGGAATATCAAGCATGTCAACGATGTAAAGAAGCCTTTGGAGTGCACTAGTATCTGCTTGGTACACTGCACTCAGACAGATTCAATATATTCTGCACACTTTGCAATTTATACATGCACACAAAACAGCAAGAGATTGACATTTACAATAAAACAAACATCAACAATGGTCTTGTACAGAAACCGAGAACTAGGGAGAATTAGCTGTCAGCAGGGCACAAGATAACTTTGAGTGGTGGACAGATTTCACCCGTGATTTGTCCAAAGAATGTGAGTAGGAACATTCCACTAAAAAACTGGGTAGCCCCAAATTATGTGCATTTCTCAAGAGGCACTTCATCTATGACACGGAAATCCCTCTGCAAAACAGCTTAGGCAGAAGTATGTGCAGTCTGAAGATGCACACAAAGAAAATTTTAAGGAACCTAAAGACATATGTGGTCCCAGAGGAGTCAGACAATTGATGACACAGAGATGACGAGGGCAATTATCAATCAATCGATTAGGTTTACAAATATTATTTATTTTTAAGGGATAAATTACAGTGGGTTGGAAAAAAGGCTTGGCTAACACAGTAGGCCTTGCTGCTGTAAATTGCTATTAAGTTGCAGATGCCGTCATGAAGTGGGCAATTTTTACTTGTCAAAACCCTTTCCCTTAATATTTCTGTGATGAGAGCATGTATCTTTTAACTCTGAATTATTATGGCCAACACTCACACGCAACAATCACAAAATAGTATTTCATTTGAAATTTGCTTTTATATGGAGAATCATTGGTTTGGACAATTGCATAATATTCGTCATTCAGGATCTATTCTCCCAGAACACATTGTTAAAGTGTTCACAAGTACACATTTCCAGTTTCTCTAGCATGTTACAAGCACAAGCTTTACAAGATGCGTTCATGAAATGCAATTGACAGATTTATTCTTACATTGTACGAAATGCTCCGAAAACTGCTGATATTAGCTTGCATTTAGCATTTTTATGAAACAAATTGGCTGGATGAGTTCAACAGATTACACCCATATGCGCCAAAATTGGTCAGCTACAATGCAGTTATACTGCTGTGAACAAGAACCTGTGGAGAGTCCCTAGGGGGCTGAGGTTTTTGCATCTTCATTGAATTATATAAAAAAACATCCTGCACCTGCAACACAAAAGTGTGTCATTTTGTGTTTGTGTGTATGTGTATGTGTGTCTTTATTTCTGATGTAATATTAACTTTTAGTTTTATTCTGGTAGGTTAGTCAGCTGAAACAAGAAAGCACACACAAGGCATGATGGGAAACGTCAAAGGTCAGGAGAACTGTTCGATTGGACAGGAAGCACGGGGTGGCAGACTGCAAGCTCATGTGTTTATCCGAGTCGAACCTTCCTTCTCCCTCTGCGGAATTGGCAGGGAGAGGTATGAAGATGGACGCCTTGCTCAGCCCAGGTTTGTTTGATTGATTACAAGTCTCTGCCCCAAAACAAATTCTAAATGGGTTTAAACTATCTAGTAAATCTTGATCCATTTTAATTTGGTGTTGAAGCTGAGGGATTATCGTAAATCCTCCACCTTCGGCCCTTCAAATTTTCACTTTCCAGATCAGAAACTCACCTGCAAGCTTTTCATATTTTCTGGCAAAAAAATGTCAGATCAGGACAAAATTAATCATCTCGTTACATTAATACAATGCTGGCTGCATTAAGAAAATCCAAAATGATTGTGTGAAAATTACTGTATTTTAAAATAGAACAAAAAAATCTTAACAGAATGAAGGGAAACCAACTGAAATACACATCTGGAAGAAAAGAAAAAAATAAGGGAGTCAAGCTTTTATTCATGTGAAGAAAAATTAAAATATGTTCCTATCATTCAACAGATAATCTTTTGATTTACGACCTCACAACTTAAATAAAAAACTGACTGAAAGCAATAAAAAGAAGAGATAAAGATCAGTTAAAATAGAAAAAAAACATTTTACCCCAGTTTTGTCTCACATATTTATACCAGTGACATCTCTATATATTTCTACACTAAGTCTTGTTTATGTGTGAGTATAAATTAGCAGTGCCCTGTATTATTTGTGTTAATGTTTTGGCATCTCAGGTTGCTCCGGTGCACTTCTGTGGAGTTCTGTGACCTAAATGCTGCAGCCTGCTGAAAACCAGATTTATGACCTAAGCGCAGTTACCTTCCGCCCAATTAAAACAGAGTGCTCGTTTTCAAAAGCTCTTTTTTTAATCAGTAAAAATAACACGAAATGTTTCGCGTACTTTTTCACACTCGCGAAGGCTCTGGACCTTTTCTGTTCAGCCAATCCGCTTTCTTTTCCTCCTCCAGACTGTTCGATCAGAATCTAAATTAATCCTGGGTGATGTTCAGGAGCACCAGTATCTTATGTAAATATTTAAAAAATGGAAACCTGACTGAACTGAACCTCTGGTTAGAGAACTGTCCAGGTACGATGGCTGAGAAGGTGGTAGAATGAAACTCAATGATAACTGATATTTTTATGATATTGAAATTATATTTATATTGTGGCCAACTAGGTACTTTAATCTGGTGCATCGACCTTGCAAAGCTAATGTTGCATAACATGGCAAAAGTTCGAAATTAATTTGTTGTTCAAATGAGATGGTAATGTAGTGGAACATTCAACCCATTGATTAAGCCCCTGGTGCTTTTTAGCAATCTCCTAATGGGTGGGGCTACACATAGCTGTCCATCACTGTCTTGTTTGAACCCAGAGAATGATTTTGCTCAACAACTGAACAGTGATTGGTTAAAATGAGTGAAACATTGATATTTCCTCCTACTTTAAGTTTCATGAATCTCCCATCACTACATTGAAGGTACTCAACTGAAATAAACATAGCCATATGCCAAGAAAAGATCATTTTTTCCTGGTTAATCTGAAACAGAAAGAAAGAATGGATGCACATACCACCATCCTATACGTGGATGGTAAATTACTTTTCTGTGCCCGTTTGAGCAAAACAAAAAAACTAATCTGTATAAACGATGAAGTGTAATTTATACCCTAACTGAGGGGTGAAAACCCTTTCTCAGAATAATCTATTATGTGCTACGAAGGGCTCGCTGGTGGCGAGTCGTAAGAAAGCGTCGTAATTTCAAAACTTAACATGACTGTCAAAGTGTGTAAGGCAGAGGGAGGGGATGAGCCTCGGTTGTTGGGAGTTTAAGCAATTAATCACGTGGGATCCAGCATTCATTGCCAGCAGCCCATTTGGGAAGCGTGGAGGTGGGGATTGTGTTTCGCTTGATGTTGGGGGTGGGGGGTGGAATGCAATAAATAAAGTTAAGGCATGGTTCCTGCCCAGGCCCATACCTGATGAATTATGCCAAAATGAAGTTGGGGTTAAGGTCAAAGAAGACGTGTCATCATACGCTTAAACCTTACTGGAAGACGAGCAAAATAATCTTTTCCCCTTTTCCGTCTCTGGGACAACATACCAAGAGATGAGCAATCTTATTTTTTTAATTCGATAGCTTTAAACATTATCTTGTGTATTGAAATAGGGGAAAATAATCTCGCTGTTAAAAGTCCCTTACCGTGCAACAAAGTAGTAATTTGGTCTGGTTTTATTTTGAATCTCAGACATTCTGTTTTTAGAAAATGGCCCTCCTGTGTTAACACGGCCTTTGTGTGATGGATACACTAAAATAGGCTGTTTACTGACAGACATTTCTTACACGTTTGATTATTTACCCTGGAATAATGTGGAAACGCAGGAGATTATTCTGTCCTCGGGGGGTAAGTGAAAACATTTACCTCCCAATAAAACCCATGTCCCGTCCCCACTCGCCTTGAGGTGGTTTATCTGGGACACTCTGTACGGGTTTTACTCCCGTTCACGGAAAACTTCTGGGTGGTTGATTCAATCAACGCTAACTTTCTTTCCCCAGTTGTGACAGGTGACCCGAATTTGCGCAGCCTGCATATTTGGATATGCTCTATAAAAGAAAACAAGCGTAAGGAAAATATACACACAAGCGTACAGAAAAAAATACACAAACATTTTTATTGTCATTTTTGTTATTTTCTCTCCCAGTCGACCAGAGGACAGGTAATATAGCAGCCTGGTGAGGAGACCCTGCTGGCTTACAGTGAACCCTCTCTGGACAACACTTTGACCAAACATACTGTATACTCTCTACACAACTACACAGTCTGGGACAAATACGTATTTTTTTCTTGATTTGACTCTGTACTCCACAATTTTACTTCACAATCAAACAGGTAAAGGTTAATGTGCAGCTCCTCAGATTTTATTAAAGGGTATATTTATACATTTTGGTTTCACCGTGTAGAAATGAGAGCACTTTTTATACATACTGCTGCTCCTATTTTCATGTTCATTTATTCATAACTTTGTTTTAATGTGTCACTTAAGCTGTCGTCTATATCTTATATTATTTTATTTCTTTTATGTGTGTAAAGCACTGTGTAACTTTGTTTTTGAAAAGTGCTATACAAATAAAGTTTATTATTATTATTATTATTATTATTATTATAATTATAATAATAATAATAATAATAATAATAATAATAATAATAATAATTATTATTATTATTATTATTATTATAGCCCCCCATTTCAGGGCACCATAATGTTTGCAGGAACCAAAAAGTGTCAAATGATTGCACACTCAGGGGCCTCTGAGGTGGTTGTCGTACAGAAATTGTCACACATATGAGAGATGAGTGTGTGACTATCGTTCTCTTTTTGACTGATGTATTGCCCTAGCCATCACCCCTTTTGGTGAGCATTCTTCATTTATCCTATTTTATATTTTTTGTAGTAACCAAGAATTTCCCATATGGCTGGTGATTTTATGGCAGGTGTAATATATCTTTAAGACAGACACCTTTCTTACTTTGTTATGAGAACATTTCTTGTTGTATTCTGATTTCTCATTCACTTTTTTATTTTCAATTCTGTAAAGAATATGAAATAAAGAAGGCATAAAAGTTTGTGTGAAGAAAATAATTGCATGAATAAATGTTGTGTTTGCTCTAATATAATCTAGAACTCAAGCAATATGTGAGATATCACCAAACACATTTTCCATGCACATGGCTTTCTTTCAGATATCTCATCAAAGGAACTCTAAATCTGTGAATAGATGACAGTTTTGTATCAAATTTGGACTGTCATTACATTATCACTTGAGTTATTACATTTTGGAAAACTAAAATATTCAGCTTTCAGCTGTTAATGTAATACACTCTACTAAAGTAATAATTATTATGTTATCAGGAAAAAAGTTATTACATGAATGGTAGGCAACCATTATTATGTTAATGGGAAATTTACTGCATTAGCAGGATCAATAAATTATGAACTGCAAATTGTTATTACGTTAACAGTTTATTACATTAACAGGAAGTTATTACAGTGACAGTTGTAATGGGGGTTCAGAAAAAGATTTTAGAATTTCTGAATTTTAGATGTGATTCTGAAAATGCCCACTCTAGTTCTCTTCCTTGCCTTTTTTATTTCCTTCCCTGGTGCTTATCTTTTAGAACACATGGGCATGTGCGGTCTAGGTTCACTGACAGAGATGATGAGGCCCATTGAAGGAGCTTGGTGAGATACGGTATTTTTGCTGATTCAGTATTCTCAGTGGGAATATGATTACCTGACAGGAGATGTATCCACTCTCAATCAATCTCTGTAAACTGACACATCAAAAAAAAAAAAAAGAAGTAGATCAGTAGATAAGAGAAAAAAGTACCAAAAAGTCCTTTTCTTCTTTAAATTATTATTTTAGCCCCACACTCACTTTGCCCATTTGTAAGGAGATAAGTTAGGCTAATCTGTTAATATAAATTAATTGAGTAAATTTACAGTGCTCAGATGCTTTGAGATAGAGTGCAGGTTGATTTTTTCTTCATGTGTTCTCCATTGTCCTCACTTCCATTGTCTGAGTCATTCATGAAACTTAAAGTAGGAGGAGAATTCAATGTTACACCAATTTTAACCAATCACTGTTCAATCACTGAGAAAAATCATTCCCTGGGTTCAAATAAGTCAGTGATGGACAGCGATGTCTAGCCCCACTCGTTAAGGAGATTGCTTCAAAGCACCAGGAGCCTAATCAATAGGTTGAATGTTCCGCTACATTTAAAATATTTCTGAGTCAGTTGGAACATGAAGGAAACACTAGTTTGAGCTGAAGGTTCATTAACCCCTTCCTTAAAATAAATAAATAAATAAATAAATAAATAAATAAATAAATAAATAAGCTGTTAGGTGAGTCTGTGACTGGACCAGGACCGTGTTTATTTGATTAAAATCGACCATGATTTGCTCTTCTAGGCACTCCTAGAGCAGTTGAGTTAATTGGATTTTTTGTTACACAATCCAATAACCTGTTAATAAACAGCTTAATGTGCTTAATAAAGCGCATATTAATAAATCTAATTCATACTTTAAGCAGCTGCTTGGCTGACTAGTCCATTTGTTGCCTAGCAACTGTGGCCTAGCATTACTTGGCTCCCAGTAATGTAAATTCTACAGTGTGTACAAATGGCACATAATTGAGCTTTTAAGCTAACAAAAATGTTTAATTTATTTCTTTTTTAACAACTCAATCAAAGCAATCAGCATTACATATAGTGCTCTAGCACTAACTGTACTGTAGTCCTTTGATGGGTGGAATTTAGAGAGCAGGGTATAGTTCCCCATGCCCAGAAAGTCAGCTCTTCACATGTTTTTGTTCAAAAAAAACAAAGGGATATGAAACGAATAAATCTGACAGATTTTAATAGTCTTGGCATGCTCCTTGTGCAGACAAAATATCTAAAATTGAAACAACTGCAGGATGTCCAGACCATGTTTGTTTTCGAGAAACCGTGGGTACAGTGTTCAGCCATATCATCCAATGGGTCAAATGTCAGGAACTGCACTGATGCACAATCGCTCAAACAGCATCAGAGTTAAGATGTTTTCTAGTAGATGAATTTTCCACCTGAAGACCTTGACATCCTACAGAAGCTGATATAGAGGGAGACCTTTACGAGGTCAGCGAGGTCCTTTTAAGGTCCTTATTTATGCGCCGCTCTTCCACACAGCATCTGGATGCTGATTGGAGGAGCATCGCATGAGCGCCATGGCGCAGGAGCAGCCGTGAGGGTTGTGGTTCAAACTGATAAGGCCAAACAGGAAGTCCCTTCCCACTCCTGGAAGACTGTAGAGGAAAACAGAGGTCAACAACTCAGGCCAGATAAACTAGAGCCAAGGCAAGAGACAGCGTGAAAAGGACAAATATGACAATAGCACAATAATGTAGCATAATAAATGGGGCTGCAAGGTGGGGTAATTGTTTTAGAGTTAGGCTTGTAATAATAAAAATCAAAGATTACTGTAAATGCTTAAACCCCAGATGAGATGCAATCTACCTTTCATCAAGGAACAGCTTTATTTAATATCCAGTATTAAAAATAGATAATGTGCAAAATGATAAGCTCTCACCATTGCCCATTCCTAATTGTATCAGTTTGGCAAATGCATTGCCTGTCAAGAATGAAAAATGATTGCAATTAATTATAAATAATACTTAATTAATATTTGTGTTTTCCACAGAAAGGTTTTTGTTTTGAAGTTTTCCATTAAGTAAAACATAAAGCAATCACGTTCTTGTATTCAAAAAGTTTGTTTTCAAAATTATGCTAATGAAACTCTCAGCAAAACCAAATTGGATGCATTCCAACTATTCAAATATAATGTTTCTTTATTAAGAACACAAAATAATCAAGGGTATTTTTCACGACAAATGCTAATCATTTCTATCAGAATTTGCTCCAGCTTCTGTATAGACTAGAAACAAATTCTTGAAAACAGCCATTTCAATGAAAACAATCGGGCACAAAACAAGATATTTCAAACTCAGTGGTGCATGCTCACTGAAAATGAGTCATTTGTGTATTCATGAAAATCAAGTGGTGTTCACTTTGAGCACACCACATGATTCCTACCAGCTCTCATATAATAAATATACACCCTGCCAGATATGATCACTCAGCTCAGTTCTGTTCTTTAAGCGGAGCCATTCTCTGAGACGAACCGGCTTGTTAACATAACGTTGCTCTTTTTCTGTACAATTTGACTGTACAAGAGAAATAATGTGAAAAGGAATTATAAAAATGTGTTAGCATGGTTTGCTCTGCAGTCTGTAGCTGCCTGTTTTCCAATGGCAGTAGCAAGTTAATGTTGCACATTGATGGTTTGAAGGCTTACATGGATTCCTACGTTGTTAAACTGCACCCAAACGACACAGGCTCCAGGCTCCAATGGAAGAGGTTGCAGGTAGCAACAAACACATGTTTAGCCCACAGATTGATGACAGCAAACTGCAATCAGTTAGGTGTGGTGTGTCCAAAGAACTACCTGGAAGTTAGTATTTATGTATCATAAACATTTTTCCATTTGAAAATACATCTTTGTTCATTAAGTATGTTTCCTGTACTATCTCCTCTCCACTATAAATAATGTAATCTCTACAATGGTATGGATGGGAAATGGTTCGGCATTCGACAATTCTGTGCAAATACCAGAATTATGCAATAATCTGTTATCCAACTAAGTGGATTTTACTGTATTAGTATGAATATCAAAAACATGTAATGTCTGAAAGCCAGAGTTAGCTCTCAGCTAGTGCTGGCACCACACTGGCCACAGCCCTTGCATGGTTCCCCATGGTTTAATATCCTGCAACATTGCTTTTTTCCCTAGTGTTATGCTTCTTCTTTACATCCTCCATTTTGGCTTGTTCAGAGTGCGTACAGAAGTGCACAGGCTGGGACCAGCCACCCTGGGAGAACTTATGCCTGCATGCACCGGCTTTCTCCATTTCCATACTATAAAACATTATTTCCACAGTTTACTGGGGCTCAAGCCCTTCCCAACCGGAGCATCCACTGGAGAACAGCAGTACTCTCACATGTAGACATACACATGCACTCATGACCCCAGACACACACACGCATGCACACGCACACACACACGCGCGCATGCACACAAACACACACACACACACGCATGCACACAAACATGCATGCACACACACACACAAACACACACGCACACACATATGTGCATACAAAGGCACACACACACTCAAACGCACGCCCACACACACGCGCATGCACACAAACACACACACACACACACACACACACACGCACACACACACAGAGGAAGAGGCTAGTTCAAAGCTCACCATTAATCAAAGGGAAAATGCTCTCCTGGAGGACATGCCAGGCAAAACCGTTCTGTTATGGGATCATTTTGCTCATGGAGAGTACGCTGCAGGGTCTCAGTGTGCTCACGCTTTGATGAAGGGTGGCATTACAGGAATGCTCCTTTGGCTTTAATCAGCCTTTGTTTCTGGTAAACAACTCAGCGAAGACGAAACTAATTACCCGACATCACAGACACGCTCTTACAAATGACATGTGACCCCCCCGGCTCCTTCCTGCTCACCTCCGCGCTCAGTTCAGCAGGGCTGGCCTTCACGTCTGCTCTGCATCCATCACTGCTGCTTAGGGGCAGTCCATACTGTAATAAATGCAAATGACCTCCACCGTGGGCCTATTAAAGGAGAGTCATTAGAGACGCGTCAAATGTGTCAACGTCACGACAGGATGCTTTGTTTAATAAGTTTTGTTAAGCATTTGTTTAAGAAGAGGCGGTTTTGAGAGGCCAACTCTTAAACCTCTTATGGCATGCAGACATTATTGATGTAGCCACCCATCTCTGATCTCTGTATAGGTTAGCTCTAAAAGTAAATTGGAATTGCCAAGATTGATATCTGACAGGAGCTTAATGTAGGATTGTACTGGACAGCTTGAGTATATGTGTTTTTGCCCCTATTTGTTGTAGTAGTAAATATACTGCAAATATTTTGAATATCAATATATCAACTGATAACTGATTATATCAACCTCCAATATCAACTTCCAATCCTCTGACCTCTTTTTCAGCCTGTGAAAATCCCAGGATGCAATTCACCCAACACCAGCTTTTGCCAAAGCAATGAACCCACAAGGCTCCTCTATGAATGACTTTGTTGAGATTGATGTCACATGTTATAGTTTGAGGGTCCAAACACAAAAGCCATCCAGCCTATAATACCCCCCCCCCCCCCCCCCACACACACACACGCACGCACGCACGCACACACACACACTGATTGCCAACGAGACAGTGATGGAGTGTGGTTGTCATTTCTGAAGAGGATGTCTGACTCTGCTTATTGCTTCTCTCTCCATGGCCATAATGAAACCGTCACTCTGGTACCTTGAGCGGCATGGTCCCCGACACCTGGCACCACTGGGCTTTGATGTCTTTATCCATCACCTCCATGCGGACAGCTGACGCGTACAGGGCGTGACTCGAACACACTGGAAACCGAATGATGTTCCAGCAATGGAGACCAATGTAAACCTTCTGGAAAGCGCTGACAAACGGGCATTTGTGTGTGTGTGTGTGTGTATGTATACGTGTAGGAGAAGCACAAAAAACTGGACACACATGGCATGCTATACCATACTGTATTTATGGGTAGGGGTCCATAAATATGGGAACGCAGTCCATTGAATGCAGTCCATTGTATGAGTTTCATAAACCATTCCTAATAATATCATATGTCATTGATACATTGACGATATTTCGACTGATGTGAACTCATATTTGTGCGAGTGTTATTGTGAAGGCGGATAAGATATATATATAATATATAATGAATCAGGTGAGTTGCAGACAAATTCATACATCAATCGATACCACACTGATCAAAGACGACGTAGCACCTAATGTGATTAGGTTCGCTCCAGTATTTCCACATGCACCTCACACTGAAAGGCACCAAACAAATTTCAGCGGCTGAAAAACTATTTTAAAACATTGCTAAATCAAATATATAAACTGTATTCATGAACCCAGCGAACCTCTTACTTCAAAGTTATATCTCTTCTTCAGCTGATGAGATCAAACAACCTTTGAATATATCTGCTTACATTCTACACTGACATTAAGACATTTAGCTGTAATCCACAGTGACTTAACCAGCTTATAGTATATTGTTTACACGCTATCCGTTTATACAACTGGATAATCTTCGGGATGCAATTCAGGTTAAGATCTTTCTTTGCTCAAGGGGTACAATGGCGGAGCCCCAAAAGGAAATCAAACCTTCAGCCTCAGGAGTCACAAGCTCAGTAATAATCACACTTCACTCCTGACCGGTAACATGTTTATGTGTTAGGCTTTTTGACATTGAAACTTACACGTTTGACAATTTGTTCGATTCTTTGACAGTTTCGACAGCTGGAAAACCGGTTAGACCTTTCCGATGTTTTTGGTCGCTTAATCTTGTTAATGGATCTTTCGGATGGGCCGCAACTCAAGGTCGCGCGCAGAGTGTTTTAGCGGGGCTCGTTCTGCAATGGTTTATTATTTATAATTATCACATTAGGAGAGAGTGTTTGCTTATTAATGGCGCGACTGTCATAGACCTCTGTGTGGTTCCATTAATCCCCAGCGTGTGGTTGTTACAGCCATTAAAATGGACATAATTGCGTTCCCGTGGTCACTTTGGGCCACAGACTCCCAGATACTGTGATATTTACTCCCTCCCACCTCAAGGTCATGACCCCTCTCTGCATAAAACACAAAGCACACAAAAGCGCAATCATGACTAAAGCAGATGGGATAAAAAGAGCATAATAACATGCTAAAAGCAGTAAACAGTGGCAATTAAAAAGCAAAAAGGTGTATGTACTGTACACTTGAACCCCTGGATGCCCAATATCTGCCATTGTAAAAGTCAGCAGGTCATCAGAGACTCCTCTAAAAATCTTAGATATCTTTCAACCCACACAAAAACTGTCTTGGACAATCAAAATCATGCACTAAAAACTGTAATAATAATAAAAAACCTCTAACACACTCCGTTAAGCCCTTGTGCTGCTGAGCTACTGCCAGTTACACACTCAATAGTCCAGAGCTGTGACTGCTACTCCACACTGCTGCTCTCAGGTCCAGAGCTGTGACTGCTACTCCACACTGCTGCTCTCAGGTCCAGAGGTCTGACTGCTACTCCACACTGCTGCTCTCAGGTCCAGAGCTCTGACTGCTACTCCACAGTGCTGCTCTCAGGTCCAGAGCTCTGACTGCTGCTCCACACTGCTGCTCTCAGGTCCAGAGCTCTGACTGCTACTCCACACTGCTGCTCTCAGGTCCAGAGCTGTGACTGCTACTCCACACTCCTGCTCTCAGGTCCAGAGCTCTGACTGCTGCTCCACACTGCTGCTCTCAGGTCCAGAGCTCTGACTGCTACTCCACACTGCTGCTCTGCGGTCAAGAGTTCTGACTGCTACTCCACACTGCTGCTCTCAGGTCCAGAGCTCTGACTGCTACTCCACACTGCTGCTCTCAGGTCCAGAGCTCTGACTGCTGCTCCACACTGCTGCTCTCAGGTCCAGTGCTGTGACTGCTACTCCACACTGCTGCTCTCAGGTCCAGAGCTGTGACTGCTACTCCACACTGCTGCTCTCAGGTCCAGAGGTCTGACTGCTACTCCACACTGCTGCTCTCAGGTCCAGAGCTCTGACTGCTACTCCACACTGCTGCTCTCAGGTCCAGATCTCTGACTGCTACTCCACACTGCTGCTCTCAGGTCCAGAGCTCTGACTGCTACTCCACACTGCTGCTCTCAGGTCCAGAGCTGTGACTGCTACTCCACACTCCTGCTCTCAGGTCCAGAGCTCTGACTGCTGCTCCACACTGCTGCTCTCAGGTCCAGAGCTCTGACTGCTACTCCACACTGCTGCTCTGCGGTCAAGAGTTCTGACTGCTACTCCACACTGCTGCTCTCAGGTCCAGAGCTCTGACTGCTACTTCACACTGCTGCTCTCAGGTCCAGAGCTCTGACTGCTGCTCCACACTGCTGCTCTCAGGTCCAGTGCTCTGACTGCTACTCCACACTGCTGCTCTGCGGTCCAGAGTTCTGACTGCTACTCCACACTGCTGCTCTCAGGTCCAGAGCTCTGACTGCTACTCCACACTGCTGCTCTCAGGTCCAGAGCTCTGACTGCTGCTCCACACTGCTGCTCTCAGGTCCAGTGCTCTGACTGCTGCTCCACACTGCTGCCCTCAGTAAGAGTATCACAGTGACCACTAATCTGCATGTACATGGAGGCCTGTTTGAGCATGATTCTCAGATTGAAAAAGGGGTGATAGTCATAACGGATGAGGGAAATCAACAGACCAGCTGTTTCCTATTTTGCTAAATAGCTCTATTCATTTCAAAAAGGGGAAAAAACTGGTAATTATGGAAACACCGATTTAAAAACTCACTCTGGGCCAATTATAGGTACTTAAGAATATGAAACCTACAAAGACAAGAGTAAGTGAGTAAGGTTTGTCAATCTGCAATGAAATAATAGGGAGGGGGGCAGAACTGAAACAAGGAGAGAACAGAAAGGAAAAACCATTTTATAGCATCTAATCAGTCTAACTGTCAATGCCTAATTTCCCAGTAACCCTGTAAACCTTTTACTCGGTACATTAACGAAAGGTATTGTGAAACAACCCTTCTTTAATGTGTTTAACAATGCATTAAATGACTTGATTAGGCTGCTGCATTAGACACATTAGACTGCAAAGCAGGCTACATTGCGCCAGATTCACTTTTAGGAGAGCTGAGAAATAATCTATCTACGATGTAGATGTATCTACATATCATGACTGTTTCACTGTGGTATAAATATGAATTGAACTGAATTTGAAAACTCCCTTTATTAAACTACCGCCAGCAGTACAGTGCAACGATCAGTTCATAATACCTACAAAACATGAACGTTTCTAAACAGAAGGAAAAGAAAAGCAAACCTCTCTCTTCCTGTGCTACACACAACTCCCGCGCCCCCCCGCCCCCCCCAACAGCTCAGATGTGACTGAAAACCTCCAAGTTATTAACTGACATGTAGCATGTACAGTATGATCAAATATGAGTCAAGCAACAACACCTGAACTGGGTCTATAGACCCAACCCTTACTCTCTTGGGTAATCCAGATAGCAACCTTAGCCATTCCAGATATGAAATTAAGCAATACCTGTACATTTTGAAAAATAAATAAATATGAAGTTATGTACATGCCAAACTCTCTTAGGCTACGTTTACACACCGCCTGGAAAAAGTGGCCCAATTAAGATATTTTGCACACATGTGGCACAGATTGGATATGTATTATGAACCTGTCAACAGGTAAAAGCACATGGAATAAGATATTTTCAAATCTGTTTTGGGCCACATACATATGCAAAAATGAATCCGATAGAAATCGGATATTTGCCAATGCTACTGTCATCTAAATCCACAGATCAGAATTTCCTGGTTACTGCGATTTGCTGCGAAGTCATTCAAAATGTAATATTCTCATACTTCTTTTGCTTTTGAGAAAAAATAACTTTTTGGCCAGAAATGCCAGAAGTGTGTTTGGTTTAAAAAGACATAATGTTCATGCAGAAAAGAACTTAATCCTCACTGTGAAGTATGATGGTAGATATGCAATGCTGTGGGGTTGTTCTGCTTCCGATGGCAAATGATCTCATATTCCTTGCTATGTGTTCTCCCACCTCATCGAACAACATTTGAGAAGACTCAGTCCTGTTATCTTGGTAAAGGGAGGGTACGCAAAGTACTAAAAGCAGAGGTGCTAATAACTGCGACTCATGTCTTTTTCAGAATATAGTAACAGTATCACAATATGAGTATTGCTATTAGGCAATAAAGTGAATGCTATCAAGTATTTCTCTTCATATTAATTGAGGGTGGCAATAATTATGGTGTGCACTATATATAAATCCTGTTTTGCTCATTTGAACCTATTTCAGAATGCTGCATGGACTCTAAGGATGCTCTGATGTTGCCAGATGGGGACAGTGATGGTGACAGTTAAATCGGTGTTATTTCTGGTAGGTTCAGCCATGTTCTTACCCAGCACTCAGTCTTGGTGCTTCTGGAAACTTGTCTATGAAAAGCACACCAGCTGCAGGGCTCAATGTGCTGCCCTCTCCTAGCATTGAAACCTCTCACAATGCTGCAGCACTTATGCGCACAAAACAACACCTGTTTTCTGATATGAACTGTTTTCCCTCCAGTGAGCACCCCTTACATTTATTTATATTAGTAGATGTGCTGGATGACCTTGTTCGCAGGGCAGCGGGGTGGCTTATCCTGATAAGATTCCTGCTAAAATCTGCTGAGGGTCCCAGTGTATGAATACACCCCGTGGTCTGGTATCAAATCCTGACCGTGCCATTACAGATTTTGTGGTGGGGTAAATTGCATGCCATCACCTGGGGAAGGAGGGTTGCAATCCTTGTCTCCTTGTGCAAGATCGACTACACTGGTTGGTCAGGCAGTGGTAGTGTATTACTCTACAGTAAATTAAGTATGAAGATCTGTGCTTTCCTGAATTGATGGAGGACAGGAGCCAATGAGGAAGGGCTACAAATACAAGGATTCCAAATTTGGAGAAAAACAAAATGAACTCGAAGTAGGAAAAAGCGCCTTGTTCTTGAGTGCAACAGAAGTGCCACTCTCATTTTTGGATTTGAACTTTAAACCAGCTGATGATGTCAAAAATGACAGGAACAGGGTGAGAGTTGAGCTCATAGTTGGCAGCTTTGGGGGAAAAAAAAAAAAACACCTCACTACCAGGCTGAAAAAAAAGCTACATATGCAAACATGCCAAAACATACCCCGAGTGGCACTTACGAGTCGTAGCAGGGTGATAAGGTTTTTAAAACGTTATTTCCCCCTGTTTGTTTTCTTTAGATTTGTATTGAAAAAGGACTTGGGGGCGGGGGTGTAAAAGCCCAAGTCTTTCAGCCAAAAAGCATTCGGTACACAAGTAAGAGAAGCGGGTGCCCAGCTGGAAAAATAAGACAATGGAGGACACATCCGTCATAAGCAGCATTGGTAATGGTGTCATCCAGGGAGGTCATGCATACTGGCCAATGTTGTCATAAGTGGGTGGGGTCACAGAATCATGGGCGGGGAATTTCACAGTCACTTTCTTTCTGTAGGTCAGTTCTCCCTTCTTACTGGACAGAACAGTCACTGTAAATGGCTCTGTTCGGAACACTGGAGGGCTATGGGGAGCCTATTTATTTTTGTGTGTTTTTCTCTGAGAGTGCATGTATGTTAGCACCTTTAATTGTTCCGTGTTAATTTAATTCTAATATTGTTTATATGAGATCAATACAAATCAAATATACGTGTTAACACTGGATTTTCTCTGTGTAGATGTAAGTTAGAATTTCTGAATCAGAATAAAAATATGAAGCTTATTATTAGGGGCCAAGCACCAATGGTGCTTAGGCACCTATTGTAATTGTCAGAATTATTCTCTTTTATTGTAGTTTCTGCCATGAATGTCTATGGCAGCCCATAGAACTGCATGGTGGATTTTGTGAAGTTTAACACTTTTACCAAAATTTGCTAAAGATAGTTACTAGGTTTAACAGTATGGCCACAGTAAGCTAATACAAATGGATGTGGGTGTGGCGTATCACAAAACGCCAATGACACCGAGAGGGTTTGGCATAATTTGGTCAAATTTTTATTTTTTAAATTCAGAAATTCATGAAAAATCACATATATCTGTAACTTTTTGTGTCACACACATCCTGTATTGCAACTACTGTGGAAAGAGATCAAACAACAGCAATTTTCCTCTGTTCCCAGGACCAATGAAACTTGGTTCATTCATAAAGAGTTTGTCCATATGGCCACGGAGTGATTTTTTGCACAAACTAGCCACTTGATGGTGATATAACTGTCACTTGAATATCCACTATATTCAAATTATTTATAATCTACAACAAAAGCAGATATTTCAACCAAACTTTTTTGTGAAGCATTGCAGTCCTCTCCCCTTCTCCTCTCCTCAGTCCTCTCCCCTTCTCTCTAAACTAAATTTCTGATCGTTGCTCATCATATCAGTCATATCAATGTTATACTGATGACACCTGACTCTTCCTCATTTCTCCCCACTGATACTCATATTCTGGCAAACCTTACTAATTTTGCACTCTGGATGTCCACCAACCACCTGAAGACAAGGGAGACCGAGCTTCTCTCCCTCCCAGTAAATGGCTCTTCTGGACCAATGGATACTAATGTTACTGGCCCGTGTCATCATGCCATAGCAACTATCACATACTTCCCCTACTTCACTGGCTTCCAGTATCCATCTGTATCTAATTTAAGTCAATTGCACTGGCATACCAAGCGGTGAGAGGTACTGCCCCAGCCTACTTCCAGACACAGATTACACCACACACACCACCCACATCCCTCGTGGCCCTCCTCTGCTAAGCGACTGTCCTGTACCTTTTGGGACCCAGTAGCCACTCTCCAGGGCTCTGGCTCTTCTCTGCTCTCACTCCTCGGCAGTGCGATGACCGTCCGCTCTCTGCCGGGAAGGTGGAATCACTGGCTATTTTCCACAAGACTGAAAGCCCAGCTTTTCCAACCACAGGCTAAGAAAACCTAAATATTTTCTCCCCTTGTTTTGCAGGTCTTCTGGCATGTATCTCAATGATGGCCCCGATTTGATTGTAGCCGTTCTTATCTTTAGCTCTAGTGGTTGCTTTCACGCCATGTTAAGTGAAACCTTTGTAACTGGTTTTGGATAAAAACATATGCTAAACGCTTGAATTGTGCATTCTGAATTGTAGCTTTTCTAATTAAACTGATAACTAATGCAACCCTTCAGTTTGAATTGTGTACTTTCACAATCGCGTATTAAATGAATGTAGATTATTAAAAACTTAATTGTGTTGTTCACTTGAAAAGACTCGTTCCACTTTTCCACAATGTATTCTTAATATCACTGAAGATTAATTTGTCATATTAATCACTCTTGTAATAAACCTGCTTCGTTTGGCTCAAGATTCAGAGTTTTAATGAAGCCCATGAGGTACTTTAATTGATTTCAGCTTATTTACAAAATGGGTTGTCTTTATGTTTTTAATGGGAACATTAATTATTTCAGGCTTCAAGATATTTGAAAAATATGAACATGTTTTCCATCTCTCACTCACAGACGCACAGGCGCGCGTGCACACACACATACACACACACACACACACAAACATATGTGTGTGCATGTGTATGTGCGTGTGTACTGATATATGTTTGCATGTGTGTTTATCCTGTTACTGATATGAGGTGGGAACTAATGTCTGTTTATACCTTGGGTAGTGACTACACATTTTTGTAAACAACATAGCTCAAAACCATAAATATTATCAAACAGTAACATTTTCTGTATCCTTCCAACAACCTCACAGAATGTGTGGTCATGTACACAGTAAAAAAAATGTTTTCTTTAAAATTTAAATCACCCTAAATGAATTATGTTTCAGCTAGACTGACAGGCATTTCATCCTGCCAAAGCCACAATATCAATCCCACTCAATCATCTGTTTCCTCAGCTTCTCAGTTTCATCTCTCTCTCTCTCTCTCTCTCTCTCAGCCCCCCCTCACCATCGGTTCTTACATCTCGCAACCTTGTTTGTGATTAAGCTTCCAGTTGTGAATGTTGTCCAGTTTTGACAGATTCTACATCTGGCAACCCTATCTCTCTCTCAGTCAGTCACACTGCAAACTTGGATTAGTTTACTTTACTAAAAAAATCTGAGAAAAAAAAGATGGCTTCAGATGATTTCAAGTTTTGACATAGTAAAACATAAATTTTTTAAAAGACATTTTAAGTTCAGTACACCAAAATACACATAAATAAAAGTACTGAAAATAATTAAATCATTTATTGTCCTGCATTTAAGATTAAGATTTATACTTAATTGTGGATTAATACAAGGTAAATGGAATTTGTTCCCCCCCACATTGTATCTTGTAGATACATACATACGTGTGCTCCCTACATTTATAGTAACCCCCCCATTCATGCACTGTATCATCAGAGAGGTTAGAGTGCAGGGTCAGTCACAGTAAAGGTATGGGTTTAGTGCCTTGCAGTAGGGTACTTCAGCAGTGTTGGTAGGCACTGTAGATGTAGAACCAGCCACTCTCCTGTTGCTAGCCCACAACTGGAATACACCCATCTGGCCAAACTGCGGATCGAACCACCAACCTGCCAATTCTGAGTTGGCCTCTCTACCTCTAATCCACCAACGGCTCCAAATTAATTCAATTCAGCTTAATGACTATTTTGATAGTTGTATGCATATTGCATTTCCTTTCAACTGTTTCATTAGGCTTTTCCTTCCACCACAGCGTCTCCTTCACTTGCCTTCACACAACTTCCCTTCCTTAGCCAGCTGGAGTCAACACTTGCCGCTCACAGAGTCGCCAAGCCGTGCCTATTCGTCATCGACCCTACACCAATCAGAAGCGAATACTCACTGATGTCAGGCAACATTTTGAGTTTCGTTTTGAAGCACTGCAGTATTATGTTGAGTGATCTCTCCCTAACATAATCATTACACTGAATATTTCACCTAAATATTGTAAACCACTTGATTTGATTTAGTAATGAGAATGAAAAAAAAAATAAAACAATTAGTAATAACCACAATTTTTTGCTGTACCATGATTAGCTCTATTAAACCTTCAGAATTACAGGGAGCTTTTAAAAATGGATGTGCGTGAAAAATAAAAATACACGTAAAACTACACAAGCACACAAGCACAATCACTTCTAATTTTATATTTCTCAATTTAATTTTAAATTAATTCATATTCTTAAAGAGTGGCATCAAATCAAAATTTCAAAATTCTATTCCAAATACTTCAAAGGCTATTTCCATATACTGGACTTCCAACTTGCACATCTCAAAATGCATGTTATCAGAATCGTTCGCAAACTAATCAGGAAAAAGGAACAAGTTTCCCATCACTAGTGCTGTGGCTAACGGTTACCTTAGGCTCTTCCACGCTGGTGCTATCTTGAGTGTACTTAAAATAAAAGCTCTAAATTGACGTCACATTTTGAAGAATGGCTCCATTTCATGTCCTTTGCATTTGGCTTGACCGCTTTGTCAACCCGTAGCTAAGCTTGGCAAGCAAATTAAAGCTAATTCAATCCAAGTAGTCACTTGTGCCTGCCACCTAGGCCCTTATTAACTGATCACTTTATATCCCTCACCATGAATCAAAACAAATTTACATTCAACTGAATGTTTTTATTGTGTACTGTCATTGGCTTATATTTATTTTGTTTTTTGGATGGGCCCCTTTTTGTCATGGGCCCCTGGGCACATGCTCAGATGGCCTGTACGTTAATCCGTCATTTGAGCTCTGTGAAATGGGGTACATCCGAAAACTATGAAATGGCCTTGTTAATAGACTAGATTGAGATTGGAGCGACATTTTCTATTGTAAAACTACCAAATCACATTTTTACTGTCAATTGGTGGGTTTCCTGTATTGGTCAAATTGTGATGTTCTACCAGCTTTAAGTCCTACCCATAGATACAGTTCTGTGCAACTTTGGCAGTAATTTAGTAATAGATCTAAATGCAGATGTCACTTTAGTCACGTTTCCTATTGAAACACTAGCCAGCTGAGCAGTCTTTGTGAATGAAGCTCCTGCCATACGTGCGCCAATAATGACCGCTCCTTCAAAGTCACTTAGTTCTTGATCCAAAATCAAGCATTTGTTCAGCATTTTTATACATGCCAGAGAGCACGATAGCATGTTAATTGCTTAATTGTATCATGCAGTACACCTGTATGGAAGCATCTGCATTCATTGTGTTTCTCCACTCATTTATGCAGGTGTTTTTTTTAATTTGTCGCCCGTCTGTGGCGCAGTCATATTTGGACAATAACACAGTTTTAGTTATTTCGGCTCTTTATTCCAGGACATTGGATTTGAAATGAAACAGTGTACATGAGGTTAAAGTGTAGCTGTCATTTTTGCCTTCAGTCTTGTCTTCATTTATGCTTGCCCTGGTAAAGGCTGTCCACTGAGGATTTAAACACTCTAATAATGGATCAAACAGCCCATGCTGCAAGTTTTCTCAAAAATGATTTGAGACCCGGTCAGGCCAATCACAGCCCAAATCACTGGCTAGTCCTTAACCCTGCTGGGTTTATTAGCCTCGTTATGCGCTCTGACTGCGGTCTCTGGAGCTCAGCATGTGGGGCTCAGAAAGCTCTCTGCTGCAGGAACACAAACGGGGATCACGAGGGGTGCAGCCCCCAGAGAGAGCTGGGGCGCAGTGGAGTCAGCAGTGCAAAGCGGAGAAAACCTCAGGAAACACGCGGGTGTGTGAGTGTGTGTGTGCGTGCGCGTCAACCACTCTCACTCAAACCAGAGAGGGGACTGCCTGCCTGTGTGTGTGTGAATGTGTGTAGGTGCGTATGTGTGTGTGTGTGTGCGTGTGCGTGTGCGTCAACCACTCTCACTCAAACCAGAGAGGGGACTGCCTGCCTGTGTGTGTGTGAGTGTGTAGGTGCGTATGTGCGTGTGTGTGTGAGCGTGCGTATGTGTGTGTGTGTGAGCGTGAGTGTGCGTGTGTGAGTGTGCATTTGAGTGTGTGTGTTTGTGCGTGTGTGTGTGTGTGTATGTGTGTGTGCGCATGTGCGTGTGCGTGTGTGTGTGTGTACATCTGGGTCCACGTGTATTAAGAATAGTGATGATTCATTGCCTCGTCTAAATTCTGAGCCTTAAAGCAGAGGTCACGACCTGTCGCAGGACTGGAGGGCAGGTGTGTGTTTTTTTCATGAGTGCACCTGGCGGGTGGGGTGCATTTGCAGCCCCTGGAAATGGCGAGTAGAGCTTTGTGAGACCCTGATGCAGTGGACTTGGCAGAGCTCGGGCTCACACAATCACAGAAGCAAACGCTGAAGAATGGTTCAATTCCAGCGGCGGACATCCCCGCTGAGGTTTGATGTTGCAAACGCAGATGTTTGCCATAAATATTAATAAAAAATTGCAACGATAACCATCGCTCTAAATCCACCTCTTTATCTTGGCAAGCCCCTGAAACCGGGTTGCAAGCCAAGAAATGTCTCCTGAATTCATGGTACCTGAGGTGTGTGTGGTGGACCGGGACAGTGGCCATTTGCTTGTCCCTTTGTCTCCGCCAAATGTGGGTCTCTACAGTTGCCCTTGCTCCCTTACAGTACAGGTCACTACGACACCACTGCTGTGATTCCTTTTAGGTGTTTATAGAGTCAGGAACTACACACACAAAGACGTGCACACACACACACACACACACACTCTCATGGGGTGCACAAACATACACTTGGCTGACCATTGTGGTCAATGATAAGCACACACACACACACACACACACACACACACACAAATGCACACATTTCCCTTTCCCCAGCCCTCTCGTTCAGAAGGCACACGGTGAAACCCAAACAGTATTGCTGTGAATTCCGAGGGTCTGGGGAAGTGTGATTAAACATGCTGTAAGTAGATATGAGCATGGCTCACTGGGGTCCTCCCACTCTTGGTGTTTAAACAGCAGTGAGACTCCACAGAGGCTAGGGGGTTACAACCTCCATTTTGTGCCTTTCCTCGTTTTCTCTGTTCTACTTTTTCCACCTGATTCCCTTTTTCCTTCAGTGGTAAAGCAAACTCTCACAGGCATCCATTAATCCTTTGGAGTTAAATCAACCATGCAACAGGTTTCCCTAACAAACTAGGCGGAATCAGTCAGTAACTCTCTGAAATAATTGTTTTTGGTCTGGTAAACTGTCAACACAACTATCAGCAACTGTAATTGGGTAAGGAGGAGGAAAATTATTTTTACAATGATGATATTCCCAACTTTATTAAATTACAGCGTGATGCCTTGAATATAGAGCACCACTCTTAAATTTGCTGTGTTATTTTATGTTTATCGCACCATTTTAATAAGGTGTGTAATCATTGTACAAGTATTTATTGGCAGCTTGGCTTGGCATTCAATTCTGAAAGACACCAGCCTGCCTGTAATTAATTATACCTTTCCTGCCTTCAGTATAATGTGAGGGATTAGCATGGGCTGAATATTCATTACGTGGAATGATTATTTTTTAATCATTTTAGAGCACATCACATTCAGCCTCGCTTCACTGACCCAGTCAGACTTGGATCCAAACTCAATATTGAAATAAAACAGACAATAAATTTTGTCAGGAGTGATACCTGACTCCACTGCATTTTCTGCATTGTCAAGATTAAATATAAATACACTGTGTGTGTGTGTGTATGTGTGTGTGTGTGCGCCGGTGTGCATGTGTGATTAATAGACACTAATAACCATTAGTGACAGACAGAAAGGAAGTTTTTCTTTCTTTCCATTTTCATTGTTGAACAACTTTTTAAACTTATGTAATATACACACATACACAAAGCAGGGGGAGGGAGGAAGAGGTGGTCAGAAAACTGCTTTGGAAATTAGCTACTAATCTGTTTGATCCATGAGACAGGAAGATATAAAGAGAGAGCATGGCAAGAGGGTCATTTCTCAGCTTGCACCCCTTTTCATAAGCTAAAATTTTACTTCCCCTTTCTGGAGAGGAACATGGCCTTTGAATTTTCAAAGATCAAAAACTAGCCTTTGTTTGATGTCAGAAATAAACTGCAGTATTGCTGAATATGGTGTTATTTTACTGCCAATTGTCCAGAGGAGAGTAATTAAATGCGAGAGCACGATTCCTTCAGCTCTCATGGATATTTTCCTTTTCTCTCATGCAAAAATATATGTGCGCCCTCAAATTTACGGTGCTCTCACACAAATCTGTACCCTCAAATGTACGCTGCTCTCGTACAAATTTGTGGTTCTCTCGCTTGGCGAGTATGTGCGTGCGTTCAGATCCATCCCACACTCTCGTGAACATCTCTATATTCTCGCTCAAACTTCACTCTCCTTGATCGGGGATTTCCAATGCAAAAACAATACCAAAACGTCCTAAACCAATGACAGTAGATTGTGACGATGACCAATGTCTAAGCTGCTGAACATTGAGTGAAGCCACCAGGGAACAGTCACCTGACAATGAACATGGATCAGTGGAATCAAAGACCGCAAGTAAATTAATAAAATATTCCTGAATACACATATCTTATCAAAGATGGAATTCAGGTTATGCTGTAGCACAGTGTAGCCGTTGGTCTGCCGGAGAGGCGGATTGGTTTCGGCTGCGCCGGCTGGGGGAGAGAGGCACACGCACCTGGGCTGCGTTTGCTAACCAGCCCAGGTGCTTAAAGGTGTGCTGCTCTCCACAGTTCGGGGCCGAGACCGGGAGCTAGTTATGATTTTCGTTTTGTTTTATTTTTGAGCACTAGAGAAAAAGAAATGTAATCCTCAGCTGGGATGCTGGAGGAGCTGGACCTGGCCGGGAAGGCGGGTCAGCTACAGAGCAGGGAACTGAAAAGTTGCTGCTCTGTTCTAATTTCTTTTGTCTTTGTTATTTTAGCTTGTTGTTTCAGTTTATTGTTTTTGCCCGGAACCTGTGAGGGGGAATGGTGAAGTTGTCCGTTTATTTGATTTCGTGTTTGTGTGGGTGAGCTCTATCTCTCCATGCGACAGACAACGGTGTTGCCCGGTAATGCCGCATCTCCCTCCCCGGGGTGTCACGCTTGGCGTGTGACACACAGGTGATCCAGACTGTCAGACTATTTTGTCTAACTAACAACATTCAAGGCCACATAATCTCATAAAGTTAGACTTTGCCATCTGTATTAGCAATCCACAGCACGTGGGTACCAGGCTTGCCCAAAGTACAAAGTAATCCAACTTTATTTAAGATTATTCCTCTGGGCTGGTGAAGTTGCATATTGTTATTGTTTTTAGCGATTTTGAACCGCAGAGCCTGCTGCTGGCATAAACACTATGCAGTCGGTTAGGACCCCAACCATCCCTGGGCCACACAATTCAAGTTTTTATTTATTTTTATGTGATTTAGTGATTTATGTTGATGCACTTTGGGGGCACAATAATATTCATGTTTAGGCCTATCAATACCCCAGGGTCTGCACTGCTGAACGATATGTGATTTCTCCCTGGTGTAAACACTGCAGGTATTTCTCCTCATTAGCCATGGGGAACTGGAAAATATGGTTATGTGTCTCTAAGATACAGGTATCTTAATTTAGTCTAAATTTTCCCTGGTATCTCGATATGCAAAATCATGGCCAAAGAATGTGTATCTGGGGTGAGTGGCCAGGGAGCTGGACTCTGGACCTGAGAGCAGCAGTGTGGAGTAGCAGTCAGAGCACTGGACCTGAGACCAGCAGTGTGGAGCAGCAGTCAGAGCACTGGACCTGAGAGCAGCAGTGTGGAGTAGCAGTCAGAGCTCTGGACCTGAGATCAGCAGTGTGGAGCAGCAGTCAGAGCACTGGACCTGAGAGCAGCAGTGTGGAGTAGCAGTCACAGCTCTGGACCTGAGATCAGCAGAGTGGAGTAGCAGTCAGAGCTCTGGACCTGAGAGCAGCAGTGTGGAGCAGCAGTCACATCTCTGGGCCTGAGAGCAGCAGTGTGGAGTAGCAGTCAGAGCTCTGGACCTGAGATCAGCAGAGTGGAGTAGCAGTCAGAGCTCTGGACCTGAGAGCAGCAGTGTGGAGTAGCAGTCAGAGCTCTGGGCCTGAGAGCAGCAGTGTGGAGTAGCAGTCAGAGCTCTGGACCTGAGAGCAGCAGTGTGGAGTAGCAGTCAGAGCTCTGGACCTGAGATCAGCAGAGTGGAGTAGCAGTCAGAGCTCTGGACCGCAGAGCAGCAGTGTGGAGTAGCAAGAATGCTGTAGATGGTGCAGAGCTGGTGCAGATTTTTCACATTTTTCTTTTTCTGTGTTAGAGAATGTGTGGGCTGTTAACCTGTCAGCATTAAACACGCTGATAGATTATGTGGCATTGTGCACAAAGAAGAGAAGTATGCACATTCCACTTTGGTTCAGCAAGCAGTTCAGTTCTTCACATTCAGTCGGACCTTTGTCTTTGAGCGTTAAAGCGTTAAAATAAATTGTTGATAAATTAATCTTCTCTTTTTATTTCATTTTTGACATAAAATAGGCAATAAAATACAGGGGTAGTGATTCATTTCCTTAAAGGTACAGTTTTAGAAGCACAGAACTGGAATTCTCTATGTGTCCTATGCAGTCCATTCTACAGTACATACATATGGTGGGTACCAATGTGCTACGCATAAATGCAGTGGTTGAATATAAAACGTAAGGCGAGTAACAGCCTGAATTTAAAAGGACAAATTTCCGCTTTGGAAAGCACAGAGTCAATTGCATTTAGCTCGAATACGTATTCCAGAAAAATTATTTACATGCCAGTCACTTGGAATTGCTGGAGAGATGGGATGCTTGAGCTGTTTATTTCCATTTGCCTTGCAGGCCCTGCTCGTCCCATAAACTAACACGGCATCTTTTTAATCTCTGCTTCTCTCTAAATTCTGTTAAAACCCGTTATCTGTGTGAAGGTGAAGTGCACACAACAAAATGCTCACTGTTAATTCAACTATAACAGTTTATGTGCATCCAAAAGGGATAAAATATTTTCTCTATCTTATAAAATGTATTATATCAGCGATGATTTAAAACTCAATATGTTTCTGTCTAGGTGCACCTGTATTACAGATTAGTTCTGACAGCAGACTCAGCTGTGTATGTAAAAATCCGAAGTAATTTACAGATCTATACTGACAATAGGTTTAAGTGTATCAATACAGATCTAAATTCATGGCAGATTATTTAAAAAATTGGCATAACAACTCAGGATCGATTACAGAAATAAAGGTACTGATCTGATCCTGAATTACAGTGATTACTGTACAATGACGGATGTGTTGAGTATAAAGGTATGGACTGCATGCAGTGAAAGCCTATGGGAAAAGATCCAGGTTTGTAATAAGTGGGTTGTGAGTCCCAGGTGGGGATAATTCTTTCCCTGAAACTACTTCCCTTCAGCTCACAGTGCGCGTGCATCTGCGGAGTCATGTGACATCCTCACTGTGGGCCATGAGAGGAGAGGAACCTGAAGCCTTTAATATTATATATTGGAACACCTCGACAGTTGAGCGGAGGGCAGTAAAAACGTTGCCGGTCACTGATGAGTTTGCGCAGGTTTTCAGTGCTGTCGCTCAATATGGAGCGCAGTAGAAATAGGGTTCTGAACCGCCAGCCACTCTGTACAAGACAAGCAATTAGCACCGCCAAGCTGAAGGGCGAGGAACCCTGCTGCAGGAGCGCGCGGCGCTCTTACTGATACGGCTGCGTAGAGGCAGCAGCTGGGGGCCCCGCCTCCAGGGCCGTGCCTCTCCTTCAGTAATGATGACATTCCTCCCTGCCGGGGACTGAGACGCAGACCCGAGGGGCATAGCTGCACATCCCCCCTGAGCCCTGCTCCTGCCAGTCCTCTACGAGGCAAACGACTGCAACGGCAATAATAAGAACTCTGACTGTATTCCTGGCAAATCTACTCCATCCAAGCAGGAGGGTGCAGAGGTAGCGGTGGGGGTGGGGGTGGGGGCGGGGGGTGTTATGATTGATAGCAAAGCACAGCCCCCCATACCAAGCCCAAAATGGTTTTTATTGTGTGGGCCTACCCCTTTGTTTAAAGGCATAATATGTTTTAGCTGTGCTGTGGTCCTGTGTTTACAATCAAAGATGTCGCCTCCTCTGTCTTCAACCGTGCTCACCGCTGTCTTCTAACGTCGCTAGCTGGATAGCTAGAAGTAACGTTGCTTACAGGACCAACAGAAAACACGGCAACTCCGTATATTGCTTTTCATTCACTTTGTGAACTGCAGCTGTCGCCATAGGGGAAAATCAATTCCTATGTGGACTCCGGTTTTTGAATGAGCCATGTCGATTCGTCGTTTTGCTTCACTGTATTTGTGCGTCCTCACGTCCGCCATTGCAGTTGCTAACCACAAGCGCTCTGCTGGAACCTAATCCCACCACACAGGCTCTGTAGCCACGCCCTCCCTTCCCCACACAGAAAAGAGCATCACGCCCAAAAACGTCCTGAACACATTTTTGAAGAAGAAATACAGGCAGAGGAGCACGGATTCAGTAAATGTGTGCAAAGACAGGGACTGCCAGTGCATCATAGATAAGTTTGAACATGGTTATTTTATAATATGTTCGAGGTATAAATCCTGCATAGTATGCCTTTAAATATCAGAAAAGGCAAGAGATTTCCTGCTGAAAGCCCCCTTGGCATGTTCATAGCTACGGGCGTGCTCACGATTATGCAGCAGCTGCCGTTATTTATCCCTTTTTTAAATCGAGTCTTGCGGCGGCAGCGCATGCATTCGATGTGATGTGGCGGCGGTGGACGCAGTCCAACCAGAGCGCGCTCTCACGCTCGGCGAACGCAGCGAGGATAAGCCATTTGCCGTTCGCTGGCTCGTGTGTGATCCTGTGCCACTCCAGACCGCCGGTGAAACCGCACGCCACATCGAGGCCGGTTTCCTTCTGCTGTGCCCCCTCTAGCCCCCCCCCCCCCCCATCCCCCCTCCCCCTCTCCCTCCAGCCCCCTCCACCACCGTCGCCCAGCGCCGCAGAAAGGACCCAGGCAGAGGCTGAATTACAGGCCTCAGACATAGCATTTGGTAGCACTTAGCAGTTTCTCAGAGCTCGAAATGAAAACCACAAGCCGGAGTTTAGTGGCAGAAATACGGCTCTGACACTTCATCAGGCCGGCACCTCTTATTCCCCGGGTGGTTTTCGGGGCGGTTAATACCGCTCGCGTTCCAGCTCCGGAATTATCGGCCCACTCTCTCTGATGCAGCGTCTGGCTGGCGATGACAGCGTCTGGAGGCTCTGGCTACTCCGGGCCTGGCTCTGCTCATGCACGGCTCTCTGTCTGATTTAAACAAAAAGCTAACGCTCTCAATACAGATTCGCTGTAAATCACGAAGTTCCGCTTTTCCGTTTCGGCGAAAGGAGCACGCATCGCCGAGCACGGCCATTTGGATGCGCGAGCCAAACCAAACGCTACTGTGACTTATGAGATGCTTTCTAAAGAGCGTCGGATTCAATTCTGTGATTAAAAAAAGGATGAATGGCGGTATTACCTTGTCTACGTCAAAGACACCTTGACATATTTTCAAAGCAGCCAGTTTACAACCTGTGTTTCTTATTATATTGATTCTGTATATTCCATATTATGGATCGTAAATCCTGTGGGTCTGGGTCTGGTCATTCATATATGAGTGGTTCAGATTAGGGATAAAAGTTATTGACCTTCACTTCTCATTTTCAGAATGACATTTTGAGGAACTTTGTCATTAAAATCACCTTGCAGGTCAGTGATGTAGAACAGCCAAAAAGAGAGCCAGAGTGAAATGTAATGATCTCTTTTATTAAAAACGAATAAGGGCAATAGCCCATAAAGGAGGGGGAACACGCAATCGGATTTCTGCGGAAGAATTAAACTTGTCCAGTCATTCGGTCTGATAAATTATCACCAGGATTTTCACGTCGTCAATGAAAAATATTCCAGATGTTCCATTCCCGTTGCCCTTATGGGTTCCCCCTCAACCCTGTGCTTATGTTTCACCATTTTGCAACTTTATTGAAACTAACAGAGGACTATGTCTGGTCTGTTGTACTCTATGCTGTGTATTCCTGTCGCCAAAACCAGCTCTATATCACGTATCTCGTGTGTGTGATACATTCACGATTAGATCAACAATAAACACCCTCAAATGCATCAGATCTAGCTGTGAAAATGAGAGTCTCGCACTCACTGAAACCTGTGGGCGTGTGCATGTGTGTGTGCTTGCACGTTTGTGTAAGCATATGCATATATTTGTACATATGGACACAAACACACACACAACCATCTCCATACATGCAAACAAACAGACATGCTTATAAACTCATATAGTATGTTTGTATGTATAAGCACCTGTGTGTTTGTCTGTGTGTGTGTGCATGTGTTTGTTTACATGTGTGGACATGTGTGTGTATTTGTATGCGAGAGTGCATATGTGTATGTGGGTGTGTGTGTGCATGCATGTGTGTCTGTGTGTGTGTGTTTGTGTGTGTGCATACGCGTGTGGGCGAAACACTTGATTAGATTAGGTTAAGAGCCTGGGGACAAACATGTGACCTGTTACCAGAGCAGTGTTCATTAGAGCGGTTCGCGGTTGTTGGGTCGACACCTTCTGATCCTGTATGCAGCCTCGTTCAGGGGAATTAAAGCCATAATAAAGGCAGGGTAATGAGGATACCGTTTGCGATGTCAGCGGTGAGTGGGATTTCATCATAATTGGAACGTGGGAGAACCTGGAACCAAGATGGTGCTGAGAACGTATCTGTGCTGAGGCGATAGTACGACTGAACAATAAGGTAATATGGTGCAATGGGAGCATATCCAAAATTGAGTGCGTCTATGTATAAGTCTAATTACTAATTAGTTTATTCAGTGTATCAACCAAAATACTGGTTCAAATAAGATATCGTGCATAACCCGATCTTTGCTCCAAAGAAGCGTTTGTGTTTTTGTGCTGTCACGGTGTACAGGTCCATTTATGTGTGTCTGAATGCTTGTGTATGTGTGTCATCACCATCAACTGTGACTGGCATTCAAGAGTGCATGTGTTTGCATGCATGTGCATGCATATATGTGCTTGTGTCTGCATGCCCGTGTGTATGTATGTCTGTGCGTGTATTTTTGGCTGTCGATGTGTACACACAGAATGCACAGCAGCCTCATTGTAAACAATCTGCTGCAGCGGATAAGCGTATCATGCCATTTCCGGAAGATTCATAGCTTTAGTTGAATGTTTTATATTCCATTAAGTGGGCTACATGTGGGAAAACTCTTCACATGCTAATAGCAGGTCCCCTCGTTCAATATTCACTTTGCAGCTGACTTCATTGAGCGCGCTCTGTCTGGGGCCAGACAGGGTCGACTGAAAAGCTGTGGGTTAAACCTATGGGCCGTTATTATTGAATGGTTAATAAAGCAATGACGTCGATATTATTGTCTCTCTTCTTATAGACCCATGAAGACAGTCAGTATTGTTTGTTTTCTCTGCAATGCTATTTTTACTTTTTGTTTTCTTATTTATTAATGAATACTATTTATTAGTGGATTAAATTATGGTTGTTTCTGTGTAATTGTATATGTTCCATCCTGAGTCAAAAGATGTAAAGTAGCTACTGAAAGGTTGCATGAAATTGAAGCTGAGACGAATATGTGGATCACTGCGTATTCAAATGGAATATATAAATAAATAAATATCAAATTACATCAATGAAAAGTGCTGGCTGCAAGGTTTCATGCTCTACAGTCCACAAGTATCTGTGGAGTCCCATTAAAGCCGAATGATCCACGCAGATGAGCAGCTCTCCGTTAACTCATCTGAACCCAGCCTAGCCTTTGGGTGACTGTTGGCACAGTCTCACAACAGCAATCTGACACCACACCTCAGCCCCCTCGTTACCGATGCGCTGGCTCTCCCTCCACTTCCGTGACGCTGAGGACGACCTTGGTAAGGCCTTTATTTCACGCCGCACGCGCGGCCAACCGTGCGACAATCCTTTCAGTCTTTATGGTGATCATTTGGACAGATAACTGGCCTCTTTTTGAAACTCAAATCATTTTAGCGAAACCATCTTCTCACTCAGCAACAAAGGTGCACTGTAACGGCAGCTGGTAATCACCTTCTCTGAAAGAGCCACTCCGTTGATACAATGCCCCGGACAACCACTCTCCGTCAAAATCAGTTGGCGTTGTTTACGTGGTTGTCAAAGGAGTTTATAAGATTATAAATTACATTCTTGTACAGCCGGGGCTCTGTAAAAATAATAATAAAACAGGTTTCCGGGCTACACATAGGTATTCTGGTAGCAGATAAACAGAAGATTTGCTGTCTTATCGATCACACGCGTCAACAGATTGAAACTCTGGCTCTGGCAACTGGCATCTCAGGTTTGAGCACGCCCAGATGCACACACTGTGGTCTTGGGCTTTAATTAGAATTACAAAGATCTCACCATCTTGTTATGCATTACAAGGCTTCTTAAGAGGAACCAATTAAAGGTGAAATTGATTAATTTAACCCCCCTCTGCTGTGAGCTTCTTGTGGAGCAGATGAGCGGGGCTCATAGGCCCTGTTTAAACTTGTCTTTTACGGGACCTGCGTCTAATTTCCGGACAAATCTGATACGTGTCACATTTTACGATTGCGGTTTTGAACACAGAGAAAAATTACACATGGATCGAATTTGTCCAGATCCGATCTGAACCACCTCTGGAGGTTTTTTGGGTTGGATCCAGCCCATATTGGATTGGATCTTGTACTCATTCCGGAATGCTTCTAATATTGCCAAAACTACAAGGATGATTAATATCCTGCAATAAACGTGCAGGAGGCTGGACAGTGTTTCGCAGAGCTGATCATCAGGTTGCATGCATGGCTAAGTCAATCTCCCTGCAACAAAGGTGATCTTGGTCTTATTCAAGGATGCAGAACGAGAGCTGATTTGTTTTGGAATCTCATGCCAACTTCTGCACTTAATTATTTAATTAGCCCAGTATTTATTTGTTCATACATTTGTGGGTTTACATTTTTTTTAAACCCACAAGCTATAGCCGCAGACTGCACAAATACCCTTTATGAAAATGGGTATGAACCAGCACTGGTATGTACGACCATTTTGAGAATTAAACCAGAATAATTAAATCAGAAAACACACACACGCCTGTACTCCATTCCAAGCAAAAAACATGCAACTGGGTATGCAGCACATTGTCAAAATCTGATTTGTCAGCTGTATTGGGTTTAAGTCTAAACAAGGTTAGTGTTTTACCCAGCACTGAAAGGGTAAAGTGTGCATGTCAGCATCACTGTGGTGAAACATCAGGGAGGAAGGGGGGGAGGTGTGGGTGGTGATTAGCATCATTTTCCCCTTCAGGGTGAAAACTGGCCGTTTCCATAGTGAGTGGTTGTCATAGCAAGAAGTGCTGTGACTCACCTTGTCTTTCCTCTGGCCCTGTGGACATCAGTGGGCAATGCTGGATGGAGCAGCCCCTGGTCTAACTAGCATAGCTGAGATGGATTCGCTGTCAAGTGGATTGATGCTGATATTGACCTGAGTTGTGTATTTTAGAATACTTCAGTCAGAATCCCTGTTTGTCTAATGTATCTTGTGAGACAGTGGTTCTGAATGATGTAAGCATCTTTGTATAATGTGTTGCTTTTTTATTAACCGCACTGCTTTGCTACAACTCCATCCCCATGAGCATACACACATACACACACACACACACACACACACAGAGATGCTGAGAGAGAGAGAGAGAGAGAGAGAGAGAGAGAGAGAGCAGGAAGTAGTGCATGCAATGCAGAACAAGGCCATTATCCGTTGATGATGTATATTCAAAAAAGAAAGCTCTGCGTCTACCATTAAACACAACACGCATCAGCTGTATCACATTTATCACACTGCTTACCAGAAAACAAAATTCTTAAACAAAATGTAACTTTCAGAAATGCAGAGGAGACACAGGGCCTGATTAAGTGCCGGCTCATTGGCCACAGCCATGCCACAGAGATTAGCATGTGCAGAAATGACTGAAAACAGAGAGGGGTAACTGTGTGGGCAGGAGAGGTATGGGCCAAGGCACGTCTTTGCTTAGCATTCCACATCATACTAAATAATCAACGCATAAAACATTAAGCGTTACTTGGAGAAGGAAAAAATCCTGGATTGTTGTGTTTAAGATTAAGAAGAGCGGTGTTTAGTTTAACATTAAACAGGAAAAACATTTAAAGTGCTATATGTCATTGTAAAGTTCTTTGGCAGAAAGCTCTTGTATTTTTGCACCAGTTAAGCTCATATTTAATTGTGTGACAATGTGACATAAAAATACAGACAGAGGAGACACAGATGGGAAGATAATAAGAGAGAGAGAGGGATGAAGAGAGAGAAAGATGAGAAAAAGAAAGTGATGGGACCACACACATTCTCAGAAGCCACGGAGATGCAAGATGTCCCCGCAGGTTACAGATGTCTGTGCACAGATGGGAAGCACAGTCGTGCATCGGAAAAGTGGAGCCATTTTCATTGTTTTGTCCTCAGAAAGTACCCTCGGAGAGCCGTCTGCCTCCTACCACTCCTATTAGGAACGCCATGACTACACGGCTTATTGACCGGGAGGCAGTTAAAATAAACTGAAAATCAATTGCTTTAAATAAACAGCAACCGAGTCTGTGGCAACTTTGCACAAACGGCACAGCTGTCTGCGCTGCGAGAGGGGCTTTGAACTAACGTCTTGCGAAGAACGATGTTATCATTACAATAATACCTGTGCGATGAACTACGCGAGGCAAAAACCAACTCCCGCACAGAAGCGAAGTGAGCGCGAACAAAAGTTTACTGAAATGTAATATGTGGATGAAGCAGAGGAGAGACTGATGTCTGCGTTCTGACATGCCTTTGACGGAGCCCGTGGGGAGAGGTGGGGGTTGTGGGGGGGGGGGGGGGGGGGGGGGGGGTGTTTTTACGAAATCACAGAACAGACCTGTCACTCAAGTGGGATGCCAAGCTAAACTCAACCGCTAGGGATGTGACGCTATCTTTTATGACTTAAAAAAAAAACTAAGAGAAATAAATAAACACTGGTTGCAAAGGCTGTATCTCACAGCACGCTAAAAAGTACAAAGGATTATTCCAAAAGAAAGTGTAAAGATTTGGTTTTAATACCCTATTAATTTAAATATGTATTCCACGCTCCATTAATAACCAAAGACAAAACATCCATCTACTTGCAGGCTTTTAAAAGCCACATTGAATTTATTGTATTTACATTGTAAAACTGAAGTACAGTAATGCTTCTGTAATTGACACCGCTGTTTTCACGGTTGTCTTGAGGCTGTTTGTGTCGTGATTCGTAATTCCATGCATTTGCACACACATTCTTTTTTTTTTGTTCGACATCTGCTGTCGCATCAAAATCTTAATCACACAGTAAACACTCATCAGCTCGGGGTCATGCCCGATTCTGTCAGGTTTTTAACGTCTTGGGTTTGTGGGATTGGGCGTTTTTTTAATGCGATGAGTTTGTCAGTGTCTTTGTGAAAGCGCTGGGTATCTGTGTGGTAATCTGCCAACTGACACCATTTTACTTTGGAATTTCCTGCAAATTATGTGTAAACATCTTTCTCACGCCTTATTTTTTAAGTGGGTAGTGTTAGGTACATTGCTGACAGCTCAATTGTTTTTTGGGTGAAGATTCTTTGGTAGAAAGCCTTATTTTGGGCTCTGATCGGGTGACTGAGAAAACCATAAGATAGGGGTAACTTCAGTCGTCCAATCCTCAAACCATTAGGTGACAGTACACACACATAGATTTGTTGTCTTAAACAATGCCATTACCTGCATGAAAGACATACTTTGAAATGGAAGATGTTCCCTGAGTAATGTTCACTCACAGTGGAATGCCATGCACTGTCACTCACAGTACACACCCTCTCACTCACAGGAGAATGCCATGCACTGTCACTCACAGTAGACACACCTTCTCACTCACAGAAGAATGCCATGCACTGTCACTCACACTACAGCCACAGCCACACCTCCTAAATCATAATAGAATGCTATGTGCCATCATTCACAGTATAGCCACGCCCACTTGCTCACAGTATAAATCACGGGTGTCCAATCTTATCCAAAAAGAGCCAATGTGGATGCAGGTTTTTGTTTTAGCCCAGTACAAAGACATTCGATTCTACTAATCATTCTACATGATTAAAGACCATAATTAGTCCATTCACTGAATTAGGTGTCGTACTGCTGTGTTAAAACAAAAACCTGCACCCACATTTACCCTTTTGTGATTAGATTAGACAACGTTGGTATAAACCTGTACCCTCTCACTCACAGTAGGTAGCCACGCCCACTCATAGTACAAGCTATACTCTTTAACTTATAGTCAAGCTCTATGCCTTATAACTCCATGCATGACATATTGCTCTCTGAACCAAATTGCAGAACTTAACTACTACAAAAAAGAAAGATACAAATAGAAATATATACATTTTATTTGCTTATCTTGCTATGTGGGTGTGCCCCATAGTCTGCTATCGAATCCTGTCTGTGTCAGTGCTGAATAAGGCTGGCAGCCTAACAGGACAGCACATCACCGGCCTTAGCATCTTCCAGGGAGGGAGGGTTTTGGTCAAAGAGGTTTTTTTTTTTTTAAGTGTACTCCTCTAAGACTGTATGCAGTGGGCTAGAAAAAAGCACTGACAAGCAGATGCTTGTTTATGAGGAGAGCACTGCTGCTGGTCTGCACTCTGTAGAATTAACTGAGGATGTTGTAATGATGGGATGTACTCACGGAGACAAGCCTTCCAAATGACAGGAAATAAGGAAAATAAAAGGCTTAAAATGGATTCAAAATGAATTACACTTCTTGATTTTTATCTTAAATTCTGATTGATTAGATGTAATCTGATTTGAGCCATGTCTTGCAGGATTACAGGATTGTGCTATTGGCAGTTTTGATGTGGGTAGAGACACATTGTAAGGGGTAAGAGTGGAGGGCAGGAAATCAAAAGTATCTCTTGTTATTTCTTTCAAATTATGTGTTTTTGTCTCATTGTTATCTGTGCTCTGAGGGGAAACGAAAACATGAACTGAGATTACCAAATCAAACAAAGAATTCTGGGAAACGTGTGATTATTTTTCAGTGTTCTGGTCTGTTCCGGACCCCAGTAGCCTCATGCATTTCACAAATTTTAAAGAATGTGTTTAGCCCTGAGCTTATTAAAACAAAGCTCTCCTCCTCTGGGACTATCTAAGTACTGAATTTAAACAGACGCACACACGCGCACACACACACACACACACACACACACACACACACACACACACACACACACACACACACACGCACACACACACACACACATCTTTTACACACTTTCAAAACTGTCATCCAGTTCTCTGAACTGGAACCGTCACTTAACTCAACAGCTAATAATGTCAGTTGAGAACCTCATGCGACTAAACCATAAATATGTGCCAATAAATGGGAATAAGAATAGAATGACAGCTTTTTTCCCCCTGAGAATTAATTTCTTCTGAAGATATAAGGCATTTGCGTGACACCAAAAATACATCTTCAGTTGTCATCAGTTCTAACTTCCACACTGCCCCTGTGGTTGCCACAAGACTTTCTCTCAGATCATTTGGGTGAGTTTGATTTCTGTTGCTTTGGATGGTTATTTTAACCTACTGTTCTGGATGCAGGTACACTGTAACACTCATGAAACAACCTACCCTGAAATGGCTTGAGCAGCAGGATTCTAAAGCACACATTGTGTGCGACTGCAGCCAGGAAACTGAGGAAAGAATAAAAATAGGAATAGAATCATATATGCATTAAAGAAAGACATAGCTGCAGGGATCGTGGGATTTGGGACACTTGAAGCTGGAGGCCAGTGACCCAGTGCATAGTGGACGGGTGGGCTGGGTGGGACTAGCATGTTAAATCTTTTTAGCAGAATATTAACAGGTTGGCTTTAGCTCATACATCGTTCAGTTTGCCAAAAAACTGACATGTCCAGCCTCTTGTGGTTGCATTCACACCGGATGATTGTATTCAGTGTTTCTGTGAGACAAAGAGAAAATGAAAGAGGGAATGCAAAAGAGAATGAGAAAACCAGAGAGAGAGAGAGATTCAATAAGTAGTAAGTGTTAGAACAGTCACTGAGTATTGAATGCAAAGCACTGCTGGTACCATTGTAGTCAAGTTCTCTCCATCAAACTTGCTGCAATATGTGATTCAGAGTTCAACCATTCTTGCGCCATGTTGAAACCACATTTTAAAGGAGATCCTCATAATTGTATGCTTTTTCTCAGAGGGTAGAGCCCACAAGGTGGGCTGAGCTTAAACCAAAGCCGTCCAGATTCCTTGGCAGCCAATCACCAGGGTGAACTGTCAGGTGTTGTGGCTGTTGTCCGGTTTGCCTGTGACAGGAGGCATTGCACCTAAAACATGACACCACCCACACAGGCAAGCCACTGTGTAGCAAATTAACATGAAGTCTGTGACTGATTTGGTCAAAATCTGTGTCATCAGGTTCCACTGCCATGAGAGTTTCAGTTTGTGTGTATTTTCATAATGTGCATATGAGTATACATTTGGGATGCAGGTATGTGCATTTGTGCTTTAGTGTGAGCATAATTGTGTGTCCTGTATGAAAGGGGTGTGTGTGCATGTGGTTGCAAGTGTGCATGTGGGTGTATGCCCACGAGTGTTTGTGCGTGCGTGTGGAAAATTGGGGTTTTGTGGATGTGTTTATTTTGTTCTGGCAGAAATGCGAAGCAAACAATGAGGATGTGAATGAGCCAGGCCACAGAAACCCCTCCCTCCCCTGAGGTTTCAGGGACGAGTCTGGCTCCTCCAGTCTTCAGACTGGCTTCAGAAAGGGTCTCCTCTGCCCACCCATTTACTCCACCCCTTTCCCACAATGCCCTGTGTCCAGTTACTGTATATTTCACTCTGGGAAATTGAGTCATTCTGAGATTTATTGTGGAGTTGCAACTATACCCATAATAATAAGCTCTCAAATTATGTTTCCTTTTGTAATTGTAAGAAACTGTTGTGGCTGAAGGTTGCAGCAACAGATTTGGAAAAAAAAGATATAAAGGTGTTGCTCCTGAATGCCACAATAGTCACATATATGTGATGTGGATGTGGTTGTAAACTACAAATACGGCCTTCAAATGAGTAATTTTTGCCAAAAAAGTGCAGGCGGACTAGTATGAAACTTGAAAGGTGGTGACGTTCACGGAATGCGACTGTTGGTAGTTATTGATGGGTGTAATTTATGTCGTAGAAAAAAATGCCCGTTAATATCTCAACCATGAATTTCAAAGCTGTTGTGTGCTTACATAAAGGATATTGCTAACAAGCTGCCATATTGAAACTACAACAGTTGTGTTCTGTGAACTTCACGCCACCACCACTCAAGTTTTATCAACTTTGTTGGGATATACAGAGTTAGCTTACTTTGGTTAAAAGAAGTAGTTCTCGATTAAACGGTGTACAAATTAAGCCCTCTGGATGTTTATGAGTAAAAAGTGGTAAAAAGGAGAAATAGGCTTATACTTCAAGTGACTGTGGAAAACTCTTTGTGTAATAAAGGCAGTAGCTGTGTGAGAGAGAGAGAGAGAGAGAGAGAGAGAGAGAGCGTAGAGGATTTACAGGTTTGCAGTAAAGTCAACACTATGCAATCCTTTAAATCCCATTGTCCATAACTTTGTTCTCACAAAACTAAATTAAAATCTGTTAAATAGTTCCCTTCCATACAATAAATGAATCGTGGGATCACAGATCTCAAGCACAGCAGCTAAAGCCGCTGTGTTTTTTCTCTTCTCCAAAAATCAAAAAGAGCCTGTTAATTTCAGGAAACAGTTAATGTCAGAGTTACAGTATATACTATGAACTTGTGCGCACCAAGGTTTAAAACGATTAATCTGATAGTAAAACAGTACAGTGTATGCACACATGGAACATTCTATGTTTCCACGGGAGCTGTGCAGCAGAAGGAAGTGTCCTGTTTCAGTGCTGTGGTGTGATGTGACGTGAAAGAAGAAGGGAATTCTTGTCTACCTCTACCTCTTTATTTTAACAGTCACACTGTCATATCTACTTTTATACACTTATTCAGTTTTCCAGAACTTCCTCATTTGAAAATGAGTCTATCCTGCGGTAGGGCAAAAATAAAAATAGTAAAAATCTATAGCTTTTATCATTTCTGTATCTCAGCAGTTAATATAAAAAAGGCTGTTTTCACAGTTGGCATATTTTATTTATTTGCTTTGAAAATTTCTTCTACTGACTAACACCCATACTATAAAGTACATTGGTTTCCACCTTCCTGCGGGCGATAATTTTATAATTTTATAAGTACATAAAGTACTTGGATACATCCACACTTATCCACAAGAAAAAACTGAAATGGAACAGATGAAAAGCATCTATTGGAAACGGATATGGAAAGTTATTTATGAATGTTTTTATTCCTGGAGTTCACCCTGAAGTTATTCCACTCTATTTATTTATTTATCTGTTTATTTGTCTGTATATGTGTTCGTTTGCTTTCAGATGAAGTATGGTTTGTCAGTAAGTTTTTTTTTTTTTGGTTTTGTTCATTTATTCAGATACTGCTAAGATCTGATTGCTTATTTTTACTTTAAGTGTCGTTGAGGCAGACGTCTGGGATTCAGGAAATGTGATGACATTTTAAGTCAAATTCAACTTTTTCCATTGCAAGTTCAATGTCAGTATCGTTTTATGTCACAAATCATACTGTTCATGTTCTTTCAGCCTATTTATACTTATACAAAGTATACTCAGAGAGGGATGGGGGAGTCTCTCCATTTCTATAGCATGGCAATTTAGAAACTGTTTGCAGTGCAAATGATTTGTTTTAAGTGTAAAGAGATTCTAAGCCTCCGAAGCTCTGTGCTGTGTGAGTGCAACTGAACGCTGACACAAACTGAGCGTCGCCTGAAATTGCTTTCAGATAAAGTTGGCAGATTAATGCAGATGGCAAATTAAGCGGTGCCACCAGACTTCATCCGCTGACAGAGGCACAACACAAAAAGACGGAGCGTCCGCTCATTTCTTCCTCGCCCGCTTCGCTCTCGTTTCCCCGTTACCTTTTGTGAAGTCGCAGGCACGCCAGTTGTGTTATTTCAATTACACCTGAAGCCGGGAGCTGTCACAACGGCGCGCGCAGTCTGCGACGGCGAGAAAGGAAAGGTGGCGTCTTGTCTGGCTCTCGTTCCTCTCGCACTTTCTCACCCTTACCTCAGCGTGACACGACTTCAAAATCAGACGATAAAAAAGTAACCGTCTCGCTGTGCAGACGCGTCTCACGGATCACGTTAAAACAGTTCGGTTGCAGCGAGGTGCGCGGTTATGTGCTGTCTGACAGAAGAAAGGGGCTGATCTGCCACAGATGTTCAGTTGTCTTTTTAATCGCTCCGTGTTTGCTGATATGGAATCCTGGAAGCCTGCGAGCTTTTGCCTTTTCCGTTCACTTGGAAACAAGGTGTGTGGACCCTTCAGCCAATCAGTGACTAAAGTAAAACAGTTGAAATAAATAGCTAAAACACTCTAAAAAACAAAAGCTGTCCAGGACTGATGTTTCAGGCCCATGGGTTAGATTGAACTGACCAATTATCTGAGCCTCTCTTTCCGTCAGAGTTTTAGATCCGAGCCTCTCTCGGTGTTACAGTTTGAGATGTCTCATCTTGCCACATTGTCAATTTATGCTGAAATTTCAGTGGCACATTTAAGCAGTAGTTATATTTTTGTAATTTACTTTTCATGCATGAACGTATTTTCAGTGACCACAAAATCGCTGACAATGTGAATTTTTGTTTATTTAGCACACAGCGGTCCAGAGTGGCTTACAATACATTCCCATCAAGGCACGATATGCAAAGTGCTTATCATAAAAGTCCACTTGTCTATAACGCCCACCTCCCACACACACACACACACACACACACTTAACATGGGAAACCAGTGTGGTCTCTCTATTTAATCATACATGAGAAATGTCTGTGATGGTTGCCAGAGGAGCATGTCCATCTCCTGCTCATGTCGTTTCCCTCCCCATAAAAGAATGCCTCATTTTCAAGTCAAGTCAAGTGGCATTTTATTATCACATTTCAGGGAAATGTATTTGGTTGCCATTTCCATGCTTTAAAAACAATCACAACAAACAATGCAAAACATAAAAATGTAAAAATACCACATCAACATAACACTAGTTTAATTCTCATCATAAAGCATTATGGCTGCAGGAGCGAATGAGATCTTCTAGCTCTTTTTTCATATTTTGAGCTGCAGTAGTCTGCCAATCTTCCATCTCCTTTTATTGCATAGTTTACTTTTGCGTGTAATGGGTGGCTAACATCACCAAGGATTTGCGTGCCATTATCGCATATTATATTTGGTACACTGTAGCTCTTGGTCATGCCAACAGTGTTGCTTGCAGTCCTAATAGCTCTATCTATTTTATTTTTATTTACATATTTCAAAAACTCAAATAAGGTAGAAGACAAACAGAAGACACTACTTACACTACTCAAACTCCTTCACGCTCCTGTTGGAAGCAGGGGGAATAATTACACATTAAGGAGTGAGAGTTAAACTTTGCGGTTGAGTTTGCGGTTGTGGTGTTAGATGTGTACATGCATTAGTCCTGAGGACCGTTAAATGCAGCCAGGACGTGGATGAGAGATGTAAGCGACAAGGCTTTTTACTCATTTGTTTTCGGGGAAAAATGTACCATTATGGGAAGTGTGGGTGCCATAAAATCATTCCATGGACACTTATATAAACAGTACAGTAATTGACAAAAAATGTACAATTTCCGACAATGTTAGAGAGAGATAAGTGTTTACTACAATGAACGTGTGAGGGGTATACATCAGGTAATGCAGATATGATTCTTTCTTCCATTCCCATTATTTTGAGAAAGAAATGTAGTTTCCTTACCGGAATAAATACCAAATATGCTATACACTATATGTCCATTAATAGATGTACCATTATCTAATCCATTTTTTGAGGGAATTTGTCCTAACCCCTACCCTCAGATGGCTCCCCTGCAAACAATGGTGAAATACTCTGCTTTTACATTAAGCATTTATGGGATGCTCTAACATTTTCCTCTTTTCCTCCATCTGTTTTGTCAGCATGGCAACCCTTTCACTGCCTGCCAAACAATATTCCATTGGTCTGGCAAAAAAAATAAATTATGTAATGATTTCTTTTTTTCACATTAGAAAAAACTTTTTTATCTTTGATATTAATCATCCCCACTGGCTTATCCCAGCATCTCTCTGTTTCTCTCCGTGTCCCTGTGTACTTAATTAACAAATAGTTTGTCACCAAGGCATTTTTCTTGGGGACACCATGAAAATGTCAGATTTCTTTTCCATCTCAGGAAATCTGTATCTTGTCTCTACTTCTCCCATGAGGTGCAGCTGTATGTACGATCTTATTGTCTTATATTAGGCTTTCATCTTTTTTATTTTCTTTTGCATCCCAGAGAGATTAATTCTTTCTAGTTAAGGACCCCCACAGAGGGGAGGGTGGTGTCCATCATATTTGAAAGCTTGATGCTAATGTGTTCTATGTGAATCAGATGGGGGAGAGAGTATCTGACTTTAACCAATATGTAAGGGGATATTCAGGAAATGTGGGAGTTTTAAGGGAGATTCATCTTGTCCCTGGCATTAATTCCTTGATTCAATTTACAATTATGTATATGCGTACAGAGATGGACAAAAATGTATTATGAAAAAAAATAAAACAAAGTTTTTGTTTAATAGATTTTTTAAATAAAAAAATAATAAAAAAATCAGTGATATTGTTTTGAATAGCATTTCCCCATTAGTTTATGTATTCTAGCAGATACTGCCTTTTAACTCACAATATTAAAAAAGAATTTCAGTCCAAAAATACCTTTTTTCAAATACTGCAATCTAAAAAAGTGACAATGTAGCAACAACATTATGTGTGAACACCGCGTGTTTGGTAGGAATAGCGTGATTCACACCATTTCTACCATAGTCACATATGGTCTCTGTGTGTTTATTAAATTCTTCACAGCAAATTGTGTCTTTACTTCTGTTTCAGAAATGTAGGGCGGACCCTGTGAAATCATAAAAAAACTACTTTTTAAAGTGGCGACACCATAAAGTTTTAGGTGCCAGAATGCATCTCTATGCCCAGCAAATAGCTTTGCTCCTGTGTTTATTGCACAGTGTTTCTTTTCATCTCAAATTTGCACGTTAGTACTGAAGGGAGGAAAGTAGGGACTCAAGTGTAAATGCTGAATATTTATTTGTACACTGGCCTTAAAAAAAGTAAAATATGCGTGTGTGTGTGTGGGAGAGATATAGCTAGACAGTGCGGTCTGTCAGTATTTGGAAAGTGACACAATTTTTGTTGTTTTGGCTCTGCACTCAAACGCATTGGAAGTGAAACAATGAATGTTAGTCTAAAGTGCAGACTGTCAGCGATAATTTTAGGGTGTTTACATCCGTATCAGGTGATCCTTGTAGGAATTACAAGCTCTCTTATGCATAGTCCTCCCATGTCTATCTCCAAATCACCGAAACAAAATAAATAAAATAAAAATCGTCTTGGTGAAAACTTAAGCTCATTTAGCTCAAGTTGTCTGCAAAAACAAAACAAAACAAAACAGAAAGTACAGTCGTTGACTTATTTCAATCTTGTCTTGGTGGAATTCCTCCCCTACCTGAACAGAACAGAAAGCAAAGGAAATGTGTTTCTGCTTCTCTTTTCCGCAGCGAGGCCCTCGCATTCCTGTAGCATTGCGGGGATTTTAATTTTTTTTTGGCGGGGATGCTTGGGGATTAGGCGGGATTAGCGGAGTGAGGAATGGGATCCCGGCACGGCGTGGCATCCCGACGGTTGACTGGAGGAGGACCCGCGCTGGTGTCAGGACGTTCACGTCCTCCCTTGTTTTCAGCCCCGCGCGGCGGGCGCTGATTTTAAAGCCAGAGACAGACAGGAAGGAGGAGGGCACTCCCTGGCATCCTGCTGTTTGCTATGATGTAGAACATTCCACTTCTGTTTAAGAATTTAGTTTTTTTTTTTTTTTAATTTTTTTTACCCCTTCCCTTGCCTCGCAACCCATTTCTGGATTCAGTCAAAACTGGAAATTAATTTTAAGGGGGAAAGAGTTATTGATGAAAATGTAATTATACATAATTAATAATGTATTAAAAAAATGTAATGCTCATTGAAATGCTTCACAGTGCCTTTATTCATTGGCATATCCTGATGCACAGCTCAACTTTATATGCCTGAGAACCAAACAAACAAACAAACACATTTAAAACTTGAGCTCCATTAATCTCGCGGTGTCTTTTTTGTGGTAGGTAACAATTTGTCAGTTGTTCCGTTGGCTTCTGGAAAAAAATTTCTTATCAGCGTATTGTGTTCCCTGATCTCTGCTCCACTGATATCCCTCTCTTCAATGGGTTCTGCCTCATGGAGTTTTTCCACTCTTGCTTATTTTAGCAGATTTTTATCGGGTTGATTGAATGCGTTGGCTTTAGCGATCCATTAGCGGGTGCTCTGCTCACCGGGGGCTTGTGTGACGCTAAGCGCTGTATGTAAACAGAGCTAATCAAAGCCGGGGAACCTGACTCTCACACGTACTCTGGGGAAGAGGAGGAGGCCAGCTTGTGGTCTCTTATTGGCTAATGTAAGGTGGTTTGGTCCTCTAATTCCTGATAAATGCGGGCCTTTTGAAGTTGGCTTAAATATTGGTTCTTAGTTTCTTATTGGATCTAGTATTAGGCTTTGGTTTCCTTTCGGCTTAGCTATGAATTTTGGCTTCTTGTTTGGCTGAAACATTGGCTGCTTGGTTTCCTATTGGCTGAAAAATGGATGCTTGGTTTCCCATTGGCTTAAATGGTCTTTGGGCTGGCTCTAGATCTGTGGAACTGAGAATCAGGAGTGTGGCACAGTGGATTTACAGTCAAGTCAGTCAGTTCAGACTAGCAGTCTTAGTTCCCAGGTATAACACTAGCATCCTGCCCCTTAGTCCAGTTGAAACATCACCTGTAAACATCAGCTGTCTAACAGAATTCCACTTTAATGTGCAAGCTGTGAGCCAGTTCAGAAAAATAAAAAAGAATTCAAAAGGATTATAAAACGCGATAATAATGATGATGAAATAAATGGTGGTGAATATGACAATAATGATGAGGATAATTATGATCGTTACAATGTTGATGATTGTCATCATGATTTTGGCAATTTTGATGACGTAGATGATACTGATGATTTTCACAATAATCATGATGATCATGATGGCGATGATGTGAGGGTGTATCAGTGTCAGTTATTTCACACAACACACGTAAATATATCTGTGTGTAAAAACATCAATAAGATGCAAACACTGACAGCTAGGATATCTTCAGTGGTACACTTTGCATTTGCATTTACTCTCCTCACTTTCCTCAGGTGATGATCAGTATCAATGCTTTTCACAGACAAGTGCACTGAGCTCAATTGACCAAGCCTAGCTTTAATTAGGTGGAGCAGAATATTGTGAAACAAATAAGACCAAATTTGGTTCTCTTGTTAAATGGAGCCAGATGACTCAGAGTAAGCCAGCTTTATCAAATACCCTCCTGGTCTCTCTTGGCTTACTGTATAATCACCATTCTGCACCATTTTGTAGAAACACTGTAAAAACACGCCAAATTGCGATTTGGAGAGACTTTATTGGCATGGCATGAATTATACAGTTCTTCATAAATAAGAAAATATAAAACCCAGTCCCTGCCCCCCTCCTCTCTCTCTCTCTCTTTCTAACTAAATAAATAAAAGTAAAACTATATAATACATAAATACATATGTAAAGTATCAAAAAATACTGGGGAAAAAAAAGACAGTATTTACTTCTCCCAGAGTAATACAAAAACAAGACCAGGTTAAAACCTAGTATATGGCTGGACCTAACACACGTGATCCGGGCGACCAATAGTGTAACTTCATAACTCGGCCAACCAATGGTCAGTTACTCACAGACATTTGCGTTAGTAGGGCTGGCCCTGCTGTTGCGGTCCAGCCAAAAAAAAACATCTGAAAATTAATGAACAATAGAGCCTCTTTTCTTTATCCCCCCACCCTCTGGTAAAAGGTTTGAGTAGAGTGCCGAGGATGACACGATGGCTGAGGTTGAGTTTCAGTCAGCGGGCGCGAACAGTGAAAAGCATTGTTGAAGGGCACCGAAATGCACTTTCCTCAGAGAAAGTAGCTTTCATCTCTCGGCTCCTGGAGATGACCTGAGGGGGGGGAGACGTGTGGGTTGAGGGTTAGGAACACACAACAGAGGGCATGTCTGGCAACCCACACTATCAGTCTGCTCTTCTGGATGAAACGCACACATCCCTGGCCCCAATCACTTCTCCCACCTGTGTGTGTGCATGGGTGTGTGTACGTGCGTATTCATGTGTGTTTATATGTCTATGTCAAGGAAATCCTCAAGCCGTGCGGTGCAAACCGTTATTACCAAATGGACCAGCTAAAATATATTTCTAACTGAGTATTCTTGCAACATTATAGACATGAAATGATGGCTGTGTTATGTGTTCAAATGAATTCCAGATATCATGCATCAAATAAATAACCTTCAATTGTGAAGGAACGGCAAAGAATAAACAAATTATTTTATTTAATCATCAAGTCTCTTCAAAAATAATGTTTTTGCTTGACAAGACAGGAAAAATAAAATGCAGCAACAAATGATCACAGCCAGATAATTTGTCAGCCTTTATAAGCTATTATTAGACTTCCATAGCAGCTAAAATATCTTTTTCTAAAATGACCATGACAATTATTATACTCGCCCTTGACGGATCTACTTAGCTTGAAAATTGCTTCTTCCACTCACAGAACCCCATCGAAATTCAGACTCAAAGGTGCTTAAGAACGAAAAACACACAATATTAATGTGCATAGCAGTATTTGGCTCGTCCAGATTGACGTACATGCACAAATTGCATAACAGCTTTGTAGATATATAAGGTTGTAAATGCAATCAATGTAACCATTTTACCAACAACAATAATGAAGGACTTAACTAAAATTGAGCAGCAATTCTGAATGATTTGTTCTCTCTCTCTCTCTCTCTCTCTCTCTCTCTGTCTCTTTCACTTTTTCTCACAGCTAATATCTTCCATTTGTGCAACAGTGTGTGAGTAATATAAATAAATTTAGTGCCCATAGCATTTTACTGCTTCCAAGCATTTAAGGTGTGTGTGTGTGTGTGTGTGTGTGTGCATGCATATTTGTGTATGGTATCTTCCTCAAATTTGATGGAACATCATTCCTCTTCCTTAAAAAAGCCATTGATTGAACCCGCCTCCCCAACCAATGCATATTTGACCTATGAACCAGTGCTGTACAAATGTACTTTTAAAAGACAAAATTAAGATTAGATATTATTTTTATATTTAGCTTAATATTTGTAAGACCTTCAAATATTTGAAGCATTAGTAAAAAAAGGACATTATAAAAAGTTATCAACATTTTTGCAACTTGACATGAAAATCTTAAATGTTAAAGTAAATAAGTAAAAAATAAACAATTTAAATACATTTTGTCACATTTTGAAGCCCATGATTACTACCACTGACTTCTTATTCACTTATTCTTTTTTATGAATCTTTTTGTGTATCATGTGTCACCACTCTCGCCAGCAGCAGACACTGCATAATGTGGCGCTCTATCGCTCTGAAAATATTCCTCTCTGGACGGATAAGCCGGTCTTTTTTCCATCAGCTCTCCGACTGCACATGTCTAATTCTGTGTGTTACTAGCTGACCATTTCATTCAGATTCTGGGGTTTGGAGTTTAATCACTGTCAGCTTTGTGGGACCTGGTGCTCGCTGGCTCTCCCCTTCCAATGCAGACCAGTTGGAGTGCGTGCTCCCTCTCACTCGGCCCTCCAGAACCACAGATTCAAATCAGGAAACATATCAACAGCAATTGTTTGCTGAGCAAACTGATCTCTTAGGTCAGTAAATAAGCTTTTGGCAGAGCAGGATCAAAGGCTGGGGTTTAGAGAAGGAGAACACAGATGCCAAGGGTTGAATACACACACACACACACAAACACACACACTCACACACACGCACAGATGCACACAAACACACACCACAGCCTGTTTCATTATTTTTATGATGATCAAAGCCAAAATCAGTAAATCCTAGAAGACAGAACCTCAGGCCTGAAATCACAACCAATACCAGAAACACCATCTGCAGCCCATCATTTACAGTCTGTACTACTATCATTTACTTCTCCTATGACTATCACTACTGCAGCTGCTACTTCTGCTGCTGCGGATGCTAATAATAATAATAATAATAATAATAATAATAATAATGCATTGCTTTAATTTAATGCCTTTTATCTCAGGATCTCAATGTACAAGAGGTTAGAATTCACCTACTATCTTTATGTTGCACCTGCCATTTTGTGCCAGAATGCAAAATCCTCCATCCATATCTCCCGTTATGTCCGTCATCATCATGCTTCATGCTGTACAAGCTACTCTGGATAAGAGTGTCTGCTAAATTAATACATTGTAAATGTTCAAGAGAACCAGTTCAATGAGAAGGTCAAGCAAAGATGCTGCCACATGAACAATTGCAGAATACCTTTCTGTTATCACTCTTGCACCGCTGATTATGAGACTTTGTTTATCAACATAGTATGCAGAGAAGAAAACCATTAAGCGCTAAATTGCACACAATCCTAGAATTTTACTCTTGTGTGGGCACATTGCATTATGTGTGTATGTGCAAATGCACGCTTGTTTAATAAAGCATGTATAAAACACGGCAAGATGACAAATGACAAGAGTTATCTCAGCTCCATCACTGCCAGCTGGGAACGTAATGACAGAAAATTGCCAGTGCAGTTAAGGAAGTTCAGAAACACCC
>NC_049203.1:43338237-43340737 GCF_013347855.1 Anguilla anguilla | reverse complement strand
TTTGTGCGTAAAAGATAAAGGGACAAAAGACTAATTAAAACAGAGAAGAGGTAGAAATAGGAGAAGTCTGGAAATATCGGACTCGAGGGAGCAGTGGGGTGTAGCAATTTATATCTGTAAAGAAATGTGCTTTAGCAGGTTAAGGTAACGGCTTAAGGGGGAGTCTGAAAATTTCTCAAAAAACTCCAGTAATTGTCATCTTAACTTTTCCTTCCAAAATAACCTCACTCGTTCTGAAAATGAGCAGAGCAAACGAGTGATTCTGAAAGCAAACTAAATAGCACATTATGACTGTAATGCATCATATAAATCTCTATATGAAATGTATATCAGATTGACTTAACCTCTAACAGGAGTGTAAGGATAGCCCCAGCAGGTCTGTCTTGGAGACAATTAAGACTGTTAGGAGATCACACTACAGAGTCATGGTCAATGTAGTCATTTTTCATACCTGTGGTGTGCATCTTATGCCAACAGACAACTGAATTTTAATTTAGTTAAACTGAATTTGTATTTCATAATTTGAAATTGTATGTACGGTTATAAAACTGAATGCTGTGGATTGATTTAGAATTTCAAAACTTGTATAGATCCCCTTGAAATTCAGTATTTTATTCAGTTTATTTCAACCTCTCAAAAAGCTGCGATTTCCAAAAGCTTGGATCTCCAAAAGCTTTCAGTTTGTGAGCATTCGGGCAATTAGGAATGCTTTTGTTTTATTTCACTATCTTCAGGGTATTTCACCATACAGGGTATCAGTGTGTGCGTGTGCGTGTATACACTTGTGTTTATGTGTATGTATGCATATATGTGTGTGTATGCGTGTGTGCATGCATGTGTGTGTGTGTGTTTGCATGTCTGTGAGTATTTGTGTGTGTTGTGTGTGTGTGTGTGAGTGTATAAATATGTGTGTGTGTTTATGTGTGTATGCATATGTGTGTGTGTAGTGTTTCTGAGTGTGTGATTGCGTGTGTGCGTGTGTGCATGTATGTTTCTGTGTGCGTGGTGTGTATGTGCGTACATGCAAGCGTGTATGTGCACAGTAAGCAGCTGAGTTCTGAAGCTGGCAGGCACCTTTGAGTGTAGCCCAAAGGCCTGGGAAACCATCTACATCCAGCAGCTCCTGATTTAGTTGCCATGGCAATTTAACCCAAATACCAAAGATGGCGGAGGCAGGATAATAACGGTGATTATGATGCCTGTTCCAAGAATAAGTGAAAGGTTCTTCAGAAATTCCAAAAAGAAATCATGTAAAAGTAAGCTCCAGAACAGCACTGCATGCTGGCAGTCCGTCATTTGATAATTACAGTATTCAGAAAATCTCTTACAGCCTCTGTCAGTTCTGCACGACCACATGACCCCCTAGGATTCTGCTCTCTATCTCAGGAAAGTTCTCAACAGTGTTACGGTAGGTAAGAAAAGCACATCGTTCTCTGAACTGTGCAGTCAGCATCCCTTCCCCAACTTAAAAAAAATTAAATAAATAAAATAAAAAATATTTCCGGACCTGTTCATATTTGGGAGTCCGAACAGAAGGCTGGAAGAAAAATTCCAACATATTTGTAATGAGCTTGTGGAATGTTCCAGGGAGCCACTCTGAGTTAAGTCAGTTAAATCCGCCATTGAATGGAACTTTATTTCCTGAATGCATTTAGTGCAAATAGGGCACAAACCCATGGACACCTGTGCTGTCAGACAGTCATCTGAGATCCAGACTCCTCACCTTCTTCCTGATTTGCTGCATCTCCAGTTCAGTGAGTTCATTTGGCCAGGTAGGAGGATTTTTTAGGGGATTATTTTTTTTCCTTGGAAATGAAGAGCTACTGTTTGATCAACTGATTATTATTATTATTGATTTTTTTCTTTTAAATTATAGTCATCCAGCATTTTTGTCTGGCTTTTGCATTCCTCAGTGACAAAGCAACAGCTAATTAAAGCCAATATGTTTCCTTAGTTTCTATAGCGATGGTATACTCCATTGCCTTCCTAATAGAATGCTGGTGAGATCTAATGCGTCTGATGTTCAGCTGAGCAGCGACATCATGAAGGAATGCTGGTGGTGATTGTGGGGGGAAGGCGGTAGGGGGGTGTGTTCGGAATGAGGAATGTTATCCCGGCATTTTGGGTAGCGAGACTTTATTTTGGCAAATCAGAGCAGCGAGAGGCTAGGGCCTGCTGCATCATGTCGGATAAGCCTCTGTGTAATCCCCGCAGGTTCTGTATTCGCTCTAGTCCCCTGACCCCACACGCGGTTGGAGCGGTTTGACAAACCGCAGACAAAAAAAAAACGGCAATCACCTCACCGGCCCCCTTTTATGTAAATAAACAGACTGAAATTCTAATTAGATTTTTTAAATGTGATGGTGTCAATGGTTGGTCATATTCTGAACCAGTTATAGAGCATCGAATAAGCGTTGGTTCAGTGCTGCATTAAAAGCGCTGCATGCAAACCCATATATCCCTCCTGCTCTGGGGCTGTTGAAGCCTGGATTTGGCAGTA
>NC_049203.1:42408237-42418237 GCF_013347855.1 Anguilla anguilla | reverse complement strand
GAGGTGGTCCGCTGCAGATAAATACATAAATGAGTTACTTTTAAACATTAGATCACCAGACGAACTGATGAACTGGGTGCGAATCCATGTCAGGTGTTTCAGTGTACTGCCCTGTTAAAATTGACTAAAGAACAAATTCAAATTCGAAAGAACAAAAAGAACATTTAAGAGAAGAGAAAAGTGTATTTTGCCCTTGAGTGCCTCCATGTGTGTCTGCCTGTCTGTTGCAGTGTCCTCACTGGCTCCCCTACCTGAATGGAATGGGTATCCCATCCAGTACTGGCTGTAGTCAGCAGCCATTCAGACCAGCTTATCATTTCCCGTAGCGTCATCCACAGAGGGAGGGCTTCTGTCGTCAGGATGCCTGAATCTCATCGCACAATAGCTTCCACTCTGGCCACACCCACCTGGAAGTAGGACGAGACCCCACCCCCCCCGTCAGCTCCCACTGGAGCACCAAGCCCCCCCCCCCCCCCCCCTCCCAGCCAGGTGATCCACCACCTGACCTGGGATGTTATGCCCGCTTCACACCTGGTCCCTGGCACATGGTTTTCACATGCTCTCCACATGCCTGGCACATGCCACACTTCACGCGTATGTTCCAAATGCTATTCTGCTCCTCACCTTCCACATGGTTTTATCTGTGAGAGCAAAGGGGTAAGCTTACACCTTAACACAAAATAATTTCAAAACTTGTATTTATTTACACTGCAAGAATAAAACTATAGAAAATAATAGAAAAGGTAACACTCAGATTGAGTTCCTCACTGTTTAGGAAAAAGCGTAATGGTGTTATTTAAAGGAATGCCCCTGGACCAATTCTGGACCAAATGTGAATACAGTTCAGACCAGGTTTCTGGCTCAACACTAGTCAAAGATTGAACATGAGTTTTCTATGTGCACACTCACATCAACCCTTGTTCTTTAAGACCCTTATTCTTTATCCCCACCTCCTAGATGACAGAGTTAAAGCAGTCTTCCAAGGGTAGGATTATGACCGGGCGGCATAATGTTCTAACGAACGACAAAATTATCCTCTGATCCAACATGCAACATCCATTGCTCGGCTCCTTTTTAATTAACAGGATTGTAGGTTGAGTGCAGCACAAATTCCCCAGTCACATTACAGCAACGTCTCACCAACGTTGGGAGGTTGAGCGGAGAGAAGAACAGACTGGGCTCCTTCCCCCGGAGACTTGAGCACACTTAAAGAGACTGCAGTGGCCGCTGTTATCACATTAGACGCAAACCAAAACATATTCCCTTTGCACTCAGCAGTGTGAAAAACACATTTTATTTCAACCTGGGGAGCTTCAACCACTCTCATTACGGAGCTGAGAAAGATGGAGGGAGAGGGAGCGAGAGAGTTTGGAGGCTTAGGAAAATATGTTTTATGTAAATGCCGAAGACTCCCGGGAGTCAGTATGGAAAATGCCCAAAAAGAAAAATGATTTGCACGTTGGCGCTAAACACAGTTGGCACCCCCTTAACGAAAAGTGCGTGTGCTTTACTCGTGTGTGCCTGTTTGCACAGGTACCTTTATGTGTCTTTGTGTCTGAGTCTGTGTGTGTGTGTGAGATTTTGAATGTGTCTGTATGTGCATGCATGTGCGTGCGTGTGGAGATTGTATGTGTGTTTGTCTGTGTGTGCGTGTGTGTGCGTGCATGTGTGCACACGTATATCTGCGTGTGTGCGCATACCTGTGCGTGAGTGTGTCTGCATGTGTGTGTGTCTGTGCATGTGTGTATGTGTATGCTTTTGTGTGTGTCTGCATATGTGTGTGAGTGTGTGAGTGTGTGTGTGTGTGTGTGTGTGGGGGTGTGTATGTGTGTGTGTGTGTGTGTGGAGTTCTCCATGTGTTATGGGCCACGGGCATGACTTGACAGCAGTGTGCGTGAGGGTCTGTCCCTTAGAGAGAGGAGCGATCCTGGAGGCTTCTGCCCACATAAATCTCACATCTCAGCTCAGTGACTGTCAGTCCCACTGGGAACCAAAAGGACCCTGGAGGAGCCGTCTAGGCTCTGCCTGACTGTAGCCCCGTCTGGACAAAGAGCCGTCCAAGCCCTGCCTGAGTGTAGCCCCACCTGGACAAAGAGCCGTCCAAGCCCTGCCTTTCTGTAGCCCCACCTGGACAAAGGCACAGATGTTTGCAAACACCCTCCAGAGAGTGTGAGGCTGAGAGTGTCTGTTGGGGGTGCGAGTAAGGAGGCTAGTCAGCAATCAGCCCCCTCTGCCGCTCTCACACACACACACACACTGCACACATATAACACACCTACACAAATACACACAAATTCACACATACACAAACACGCACACACACACACACACACACACATACACACACACATTTACAAATGCAGACACGCACACACTCACATATACACACATGCACACACACAGATACACACAAGAAATAGCAATGTACGAATACAGACTCACACCACACACACTCAGAAATACAAATATACACATACGTGTAGACTCACACATATACAAACACTTCACGCACATACACCACACACACACACACACAGTTTTAAACACTAAACGCATACTACACGCAGAGTACACACATAAATGCACGGACACTCTCACACCCTCAGACGGACCCGTGCGGTCGGCCAGCCGTGCCCCGGGCGTGTTTTCGGGGGGGGGGGGGTTTCGCTTTGTGTTTTTGAATGAAGTGAGTCGTCTCCTTTCCGCCTCCCTCCCGGGTCCCCTGGCTGGGGGATACACGGCCAGATGCCAGCGAGCCCTTCGGGGACTTCATAACCAATCTGCTCCACCGCCCCTGTTCCACCAGAGCTGCACTGCTGCTGACTGAAGAACTAACACGGGAACATAAACCCACTGCCCCGAAACCTACTAACCCTGCGAGGACCATACAGCAGTTCATCAAATACTCTCCCCTGCTACTTACAAGCTTGGCAAAATTGCACAACAATATTGCTTGTTCACAACTAATTGAATTCAGTGTGGAGTAAACTGAGTAATTTAACAATGTATTGTGATGTATGTACAGTCTCAAAATATCCGAAGACATGTATTTGACATTATAAGGGACACATTTTTGTGTCCCTTGTGTTTTTTTAACAATCTATCAAGTTTCTTTGAGTGAACCTTGAAATGTGCATTTGAATATACATTTCCAAGTGTGGGCTGAGTTGAGTGTTGACAGTTTTATCTGTTGATTTAGTGCAACGTCAGCTGAGCAAGATTGAGTGGTAATGTTTTACTGTAAGTGGTGTGTCAGACCCTATTGAGTCATCAAACCACTTTGTCATCATACCTTCATTGAAGACCGCAAGTTTACCAGGGGACAAAAGAACACTACAGTACAACAGCACTACAGCTAATTTGCGCCACTGAAAATTGAGTTTACTGACACCTGGTCTTGAATACAATATAATAAAAAATAATGTTGAATTTTGCCTACATGTGACCCCATTTCATATCTTATCTATACAGTGTATTAGCAGACAGGGGTGGAGCTACTGTAAGGGGGAATAAAAGGGAAAGCTTTCCCGAGCACTTGTAGATCCAGGAGGCCTCTAGAGGTGGGGAGTGTGTGTGTATATGTGTGCGTGCACGTGCAGGGGCCCCTTCCCATATTTTTTCCCCGCACAAATAATTTCTTGGTCCATGCCTGACAATAGGTCTGTGTATAATAGATGTAATTCCTGTAATTTTGCGACTGTAAGTATGATTTTAAGATGAGCTAATTTGACACCCTGCCATATTAAACATAATGTTTCTGTTTGAAACACTGCTAAATATAGTCACGAGTGTCTTCTGATACAAAATTACCATCAAAAATATTGTTTAGTTTTAGTTTTTAGTTTTTTTTTTTGGGGGGGGGGGCAGGGGGTCGGGGGTGGGGGGGTGGTGAGTGATATTTCTGTGTGTACATTTACTGTAAGCCATGGGAAAGGACTGGTATAAGGGAAGAAGGAAATGAAGGTAGGGCCAACTGGGCCAACTGTGTTATGTTATGGTGTTATGTACCAACTGGGTGAGGTCACACTTCAGAGCGTAAATATATGCTTTACACTTGCGGTTGAGTGGTTTGCTTAAGTAACTCAAAGAACTGAGCATATATTTATACCTCAATGTGGTGTTATGAACCAACTTGATGAGAGTGTAAATACATGCTCAGTGCTTTGAGTTACTTGAACAGGAAACTCAACCACAAGTGTACACTCCATAGCTCTACATGCAAGTGTTAAATAATAGTTGAAATGATGCGCACTGCTAGGCAGTGGATCAATTTACAAGCAAACAGTGATAATTCAAATCTACGGCAGTGTAAAATGTTAACCCTCTCAAAAGACACCCTCTCTATAACTTCTCTGCTCTTCCAAAATGACGAGACAATGATACAGAGAGAATTTGGTTAAAACGTTGAGCTTGGGACGGTATCAACTGGATCAAATAATATAATTTTCCAAGTTCAAATGTAACTCTGTTGGTGTTGCTGAACACACAGGCACATAGAGAAAAGTACATTAACCACCAACGGTTTCCATTATGTGGATGTGCGTGTGTTCGCTTAGCATGTTTATGCGCATGTGTATGTGTGACAGACCCCTCCTCCAGGTGATGTATTGCAGCTCCGCTCTGGTCCTCACCAACACAGGCGTCGCCGCACTGCTGCCTCCCCAGTCACGTGCTCATCCTGTCCCATGGTGCACTGGGGGGGAGGTTTCACCAGGGACCCGTTTCCTGCACGGCTTTGCCAGTTGAAAAAAAATGGCCAATGCCAAAATGGAAATGACTCCTGAGAGAGAAAGCGAGAGGGAGAGAGAGAGAGAGAGAGAGAGAGAGAGAAGGGGGGGCACAATTAAATCTGGATGCTACGTATCTGTGCTGTTCCAGATAACTAGTGGATTAATCATGCTCTCTCCTACCGGCATCGCCACACTGTCTGTTTCACTCCCCAACACAGCTCTTCCTACTTTCATTTGGAGGGGTGGATTTCTCTTCCTCCCTGTTCAGGTGATGGGATTAAGAATTCCAAAATGGCTGTCATATGCTGACTCACAGGTTGTGGCCGGTCAGAGTGTTCTTGCTTTGAAGAGTAACATGTTTGAATTGATTCTTACAAGTAATTAAGGGGCTCATGAAGTCAGGATTTACCATCAGCGGTATAGACATTATATTGACAGTGTGACCTTCCTGTTTCTTCCTCAGGCTATTGAATTTATCCTTTTTGAACTGGACCAAGAGACAGATGACAAATCCAACAGCTAGCACAAAACATTATCACAGAACTTAATAACGATGCAATAAAGCGGCAGTGAAAAAAATTTTTTTTTACAACTTTTCTTTTTTGCCACCCCCCAAGCTTTCAGCTATGTAGGGAATCAAGTCTAGATCACACTTGACACTTGTGAGTTACATCCGGATAAAATCGTGATAACAGAGAGATTCCCTGACCTTCCAAAAAAAAGTTGAACGTTTACGGAACGGTTGCGTTCCCTTGATTTTGGCACGTACGCGCGCATATTTTACCGCAATATCACAAAAATGAGCAATAACATCTAGCTTGCTGGGATACCACTCTACATGCTGTGCCTGCAAACAGCCGTGTGGGTTCCCCTCAAAGGCCGTATGTTAAATGTATACAATTCCCCGGTTTCCATTCCTCTGCTGCTTTACAGTTGAGTCCTTATAATTGTAGATGACAGGAAATTGGGACCTTTGCCTGCCTTGTTTATTATTGCAGAGTGCACAGCTGGAAACATATTTAAATGCACAGATCTGCAATTAGCTTCTGTTAAGCTTCTGACACAACTTCATTTTATAGTGTATTTAAATATTAGATAATTGCAGTTAAGTTATCCAACATGAAATAGATCTGTGCCCCAGTACTGAGCCTGTCAACTATTCTTACTGTAGTTCTGTCATCGTGTGTATCACATGATTTTATCTTGGCCTGCATTTCTCATATTTACCCTCATGGGAAAGGTAACTATCGGATTGGTCTTGTCTGACCACTTGCCAAGTAACATGGAAATGTACTCCTATCATGTAAATAATGGCACATTTTTTCTGATCAGAAATCTCAGGTCAGTTATGCAGTACAGTGCCGTGTGGAAATAGCATTTGTCCTGTAATAACACTGAGCTTGTTTACTTCTGATACGCAAATGCTGCGGTTATGTGCTTTCCGAGCAGGCGAGAGTAATTAAGACTTGTGGTCTGTATACCTCAGCACATGGATCTGCCCTCCCCCGAGACTGCGGAGGCGGCATGGCAACGGACTCATCCTCACATGGGACCGCACCCCGCCCTCCACCTTGCCCTGTCCCCAGGTGACTCATCCATGACAACCAGAGAGGAAAAAACAGTGAGCACAACAGAGGAAACCTGCATGTCTGTACAGAGCCAGATGTGATGCCTCTAATTTGGAATCCCCCCTTCACAAATAAGAACATACTGACATTTAAAGTTGAATCATTCATTCAGTCCATCATTTTCCAGTTTCTGAAAATAAAAACACTGCATTTTATTTGTTGTGCGAATCATGCATTACCATGAACTATGCACACGTATGCACATGACAAGTGAACACACGCACACACACATGCACATATACACGCACACACACACACACCCATATGCACGTATACACACACACACACACACACACACACACATATGCACATACACATGCAAGCATTCGTGCACACGCACACACACATACATGCACGTATACACGCACACACAGGCTCACACACACACACACACACACACTCCTTTCAACTGTCCCACACTGTACCGTCCCTGACAGGGTGACAGATTCATCCTATTCCAGCCCTGATCAGCAGAGCACCGGGGGGAGAGGGAGCGCTCCACTGGGCCTGAGTTGGGAAGCAGCTGGGAGACACAGCAGAGAGCTGGTACACCACAACACTGCACACAGAGACAGAGAGACACAGCAGAGAGCTGGTACAGCACAACACCACACACAGAGACAGAGACACAGCAGAGAGCCAGTACACCAGAGCACTGCACACAGAGACAGAGAGACACAGCAGAGAGCTGGTACACCACAGCACCACACACAGAGACAGAGAGACACAGCAGAGAGCTGGTACAGCACAACACCACACACAGAGACAGAGACACAGCAGAGAGCCAGTACACCAGAGCACTGCACACAGAGACAGAGAGACACAGCAGAGAGCTGGTACACCACATACAGAGACAGAGAGACACAGCAGAGAGCGGGTACACCGCACACAGAGACAGAGAGACACAGCAGAGAGCTGGTACACCACAACACCACACACAGAGACAGAGAGACACAGCAGAGAGCTGGTACACCACAACACTGCACACAGAGACAGAAAGACACAGCAGAGAGCCGGTACACCAGAGCACTGCACACAGAGACAGAGAGACACAGCAGAGAGCTGGTACACCACAACACCACACACAGAGACAGAGAGACACAGCAGAGAGCTGGTACACCACAACACCACACACAGAGACAGAGAGACACAGCAGAGAGCTGGTACACCACACACAGAGACAGAGAGACACAGCAGAGAGCTGGTACAGCACAACACTGCACACAGAGACAGAGAGACACAGCAGAGAGCTGGTACAGCACAACACCACACACAGAGACAGAGACACAGCAGAGAGCTGGTACACCACACACAGAGACAGAGAGACACAGCAGAGAGCTGGTACAGCACAACACTGCACACAGAGACAGAGAGACACAGCAGAGAGCTGGTACAGCACAGCACCGCACACAGAGACAGAGAGACACAGCAGAGAGCTGGTACAGCACAACACTGCACACAGAGACAGAGAGACACAGCAGAGAGCTGGTACAGCACAGCACCGCACACAGAGACAGAGAGACACAGCAGAGAGCCAGTACACCAGAGCACTGCACACAGAGACAGAGAGACACAGCGAGGACAGAGGAGAGGATACAGGAAGAGGAGAGATACAGAAACAACAGGGAGAACATAGAGAGGGAGTAAGATACAGGAAGAACAGAGAGTGTGAGATACAAGAAAAACAGAGTGAGAGAGAGAGAGATACAAGAGGAACAGAGTGAGAGAGAGAGATACAGGAAGAACAAAGAGCATGAGATACAAAAAAAACTGTGAGTGAGATACAAGAAAAACAAAGTGAGAGAGAGATACAGGGAGAACAGAGAGACGGAGTGAGATACAGGAAGAACAGAGAGCATGAGATACAAAAAACCTGTGAGTGAGAAAGAGAGATACAGAGGTAACAGAGTAAGAGAGATGCTGGTGTAAGGGTTTAAAATTAGTGTCCTGCCGATCACATCGATCCAGACACCAAACTGTAAGGATTTAAAATTAGTGACAGGGACTAAGAGATCAAGTGATTAAGAAGATTAAGAAGTTTATTTAGATATATTTTGCAATGAGGAAAACCAAGTTTATCTGTCTCAATAAATATGTATTGTGGATGTTTGTGCGAATACCGGTTTGCGTATACGTGTGTTGACTGGGGTGTGCTGAAATAGTGGGTGACAAGACTTGTAACCCGGAGAGCAAGACTATCTAATCTACTGCTGCCAGGCATTCATCTAATTGTTCTCTGACACAAAGACATTCTATCCTGGCAAGTAAAGGTGCTACTCATTCGAGAATCTTGCAAATAATGTCATGCCATGAATGGCGAATTTAACCTGTAAAATAGGCTTGTCCGGAAACTACATCTATCCCTGGGAGCCCTAACTAAGGATACTCCATCTGGTTAGTGAAACTATCTAAATATCCCAGACTATGACCCCTCTATTATTTCTCTGAAATAACACTAGGGCCAATCTGGACACTGGCTCGAAAAAACTATCCCGGAGCAGCTGCACTTCTGGCTAGTGAACCTATCAAAATGCCCAGGAGGTCACCCGATTACAGTGTTACCCCTAAACAGTATATAAGGCCAATACACTTACTGGTCCTCACAGAGATGCACACCCGGGTCAGCATACGTGCAAACCACATATGTTAGATGCACAGAAAAGGGAAAGCAGTTTATAATGGTCATGACTGTTGACATTAACCAAGGGTAGGCAGTTAGAGGTCAATATTGCATTAACAAAACAAGACAAATAAAGACAGCTATTCTATAAGACAAGACATACAAAGACAAATAAAAGGAACACAAAGAGACAAATGACGCATGCTGAAATGACAAAATACTCACATGAGAAGACTATGGTACCAGGAGAACTGACAAGCAGATTCACCTTCAATGTTCCTTTGGACTTCCCTTAAATCCTGAGCAAGTCTTCCACATTACACACTTCCCTTTGTATGCCCAAATAAGGTCCGATCCTGGAGTTTTGGCTAGGGCAGCCAAAGTTTTACCCTACACTGGGGGAGAGAGAGAGATACAGGGGGAACAGAGTGAGAGAATGAGATATATGAAGAACAGAGTGATATACAGGTTGAAAAGGGAGAGAGAGTGGACATCCACATGTACGTCATTTAGTAGCTTCCTCCATGTCTGTCTCTGCTTGCAGGCACCCCTGGGGTGACCAGAATCAGGCCTAATGCGGTACCGGATGCACTAGCACCCTTCGGCATGACAACCAGCCTGAGGGGGCCTCTTCACTGTCATCCAACTTTCATAGGTCCTCATGTTCTAACAGGTCCCTACGCTTGTGTTTCACCTGAGCACGCCACTGGATGCAGCCTTTTGATGTTACAGGAAGCCGATTATGAAATTAAAATTCTCTTAAGACAAACAACTCCCGCGTAAACATTTGTATAGCGAAGCGAAAGCAAACAGAGCTGTTCAGAGCTGAGACTGTAGCGGCCGGGTTTATTTTGTCAGGATTCGGTCCGATTAAAGCGGCTCCTCAGCCGAGCTCTCTCTCTCTCTTTAGACTCTCAGCAGCCTGGCAGAATTGATTTGCCATTGATTTGATGGTTAGGGAAAACAAGCAACAGAAGAGATTGTGTCGCTGTCGAACCCGTCGTAAAAGTCCATAACCGCGC